>NW_024080673.1:1337654-1469926 GCF_003009895.1 Hyaena hyaena
TTTTTTTAAAAATCTTCATGGGCCTTTGAAAATTCTTAGGCCTTGAGTGCTTAAAAGACCTCCAGCTCAAGATACTAAGCAATATGTCATCACCACAGGTACTCTTAGCTAATAAGATCCATAAACATGGGGCATCTGGGTGGCTCAGTCAGTTAAGTATTTGACTTTTGGTGTGGCTCAAGTCATGATCTCAGGGTTTGTGAATTTGAGCCCTGTATTGGGCTCTGTGCTGACAGTGCAGAGGCTGCTTGGGATTCTTTATTATATCTACCTCCCCACCCTTTCCCTCAAAAATAAATAAACTTTAAAAAAAAAAAAGAGAGATTCATAGACTTGGTGGGCTTTGGGAAGGTAATTTGGGGACTATGGAGGACACAGATTAATATAAGCAACCATCCATCACCATTCTTTTTAAATAAATAAACAACTTTTTTTTAAAGTTTATTTATTTTTTTTGAGAGAGAGCAGGGGAGGGGTAAAGAGACAAGGAGAGAGAGTCCCAAGCAGGCACTCTGCTGTCAGCATGGAGCCCGACACGGGGCTCAGTGTCACAAACTGTGGTATCATGACCTGAGATGAAATCAAGAGTCAGTCTCTTGACTAACTGAGCCACCCAGGTACCCCAAGTTTTTTTTTCCCTTCTGTTTTTCAGTTTGGAATTTTCTATTACCATATCCTGAAGTTTAGAGAGTCTCTTCTCACCCATGTCCAGTCTCTTAATGGGACCATCAAAGGCATTCTTCGTTTATGTTACATTGTTTATGGTTTTTAGCATTTCCTTTTTATTCTTTCTTAGAATTTCCACATTTCTGCATATATTATCCACCTATTCTTGCTTGTTTACCTTTCCCATTCATATCCTTATCACATTTATCATATTTTTTTAAATCCAGCATTTCTGACATATCTAACTCTGATTCTGATGCTTGTTCTGTCTCTTCAGACTGTTTTTTACCTTTCAATATGCCTTATAATATTTTTTTATTGACAGGCGGACATGATTAACCAAGCGAAAAGAACTTTAGTAAATGACTTCTAATAATGTAGTGGTATAAGTTGTGGAAGGAGGGGAAGCTTTCTTTAGTCTATTGGTCTCAATTTTTTGTTGAACTCCTGTGCCTGGACTGTGAAATAAACCAGTGCTTCTCAGTGGCCTTTTCCCACGTAGGCAGGAAAAGATGGCTACAGGGGAAGGAGTTAGGTATTTCTCTTCCAAAGCAGTCAGACTCTGATAAAATCCTATCAGGTTATGCTCTGGTAAAATACTGTTATTTGAATCAGGCTTCAGTGGTTGCACATCCAACTTCAGCTTAGGTCATGATCTCACAGCATAGCTTCGAGCCCCACATGGGGCACTGCACTAATAGTGCAGAATCTGCTTGGTATTCTCTCTCTCGTCCTCTCTCTGCCCCTCCCCACTCGCTATCTCTCTCTCTCTCTCTCTCTCAAAAATAAACATTAATGGGGCGCCTGGGTGGCTTAGTCGGTTAAGCGTCCGACTTTCGCTTGGGTCATGATCTCGCGGTTCGTGGGTTCGAGCCCCGCGTCGGGCTCTGTGCTGACTGCCAGCTCAGAGCCTGGAGCCTGTTTCAGTCTGTGACTCCCTCTCTCTCTGACCCTCCCCTGCTCATGCTGTCTCTCTCTCTCTCTCCTAGAAATAAAAAAAAAAAAAAAACGTAAAAAAAAAAAATAAAAAAATAAACATTAAAAAAAATTTTTAATGGCAAAGCGTTTGCATAAACATTTTTCTAAAAAAGGCCTGCGAATGGCCAAAAGCACATGACAGAAAAATGTTTGGCATCATTAATCATCAGGAAAATGTGAATCAAAACCTCCGTGAGCTACCATTTCATTTCCACTAGGATGGCTGGAATCAAAAAGTCAAATGATGAGTATTGGTACGGCTTTGGAAAAATTGGAGCCCTTGAATACAGTTGGTGGTAATGTAATCTGATACAGCTGCTTTGGAAAACAGTCTGACACTTCCTCAAATGATTATATGTAGTTGTACCATATGACTCAGCTTTTTAACACCTAGGTTTATATATCCAAGAGAAATGAAAAATATATGTCCACACAGATACTTGTACATGAATGTTTTCAGGAGCATTATTTATAAAAGCCAAATGTTGGAAACAACCAAAGTGTATGTCAACAGAGAAATGGGGTGGTAGGTCCATATAATGGAATATTATTCAGCCTTAAAAAAAATGAATATGTGTTACAGCTCAGGTGAACCTTGAAAACATTATGTAAGTAGTAAAGTGGGGGGGACAGTCACATGTATATAACTCTCTGTATATGAAAGTTTAGGGAAATTCTTTGAGATAGAAAATAGATTGTTTACTTAGGGCTAAAGAGGCAGGACAGTGGTTAAGGGAGTGATAGCTAAAGATTATGGGGTTCCTCCTTGAGATGGTGAGAACATTCTAACATTTACCGTGGTGATGGTTGCTCATAACTAAGAGGATATGAAAAATCTTTGAATTGTATACTTTAAATTATTGAATTGTATGGCATTTAAATTATATCTCAGTAAAGCTGCTTAAAGAAAAGAACAGGCTATTCTAAAAGCCTATGTATTTACCATCAAATTTAGCAGAAAGAGACTAGACACTTATAGGTGGCATATATTTTAGCCTCCCCTCCCCATGTCATTTCCCCTTTGCACCCCAAACTTAAGACAGGATGTTCAGAAGCATGTGGTCTTGCCAACACTCTAAAGAGTGCTGTTTCTAGCAGTCTGACTTCAGCCTAAAAAGAAAGAGTGTTGGGAGAAAGGATTTCTCTCAACCATAGCTCATACTAAGCACGGGGCTTGTAATCAATCAATGGTAAAGTACTCAGGAGGCAGCTGGCCACAAAAGCTTCTCTTCATAGTGCATCCCTTCCTGGAGGAGTGAGGAAACCTTTTGTCACAAGCCTGTTACAAGTACAGTGGCATCTGAAATCAGATTGTTCTGACTTCTAAACAGAGTTGCCCTTTCAGAGCACAAGTATTGGTGCTCCAAATGAGGCAAGTGAGGCCCATGTGGTTGGCCTGTGTGAAGACATCTGTGTGCTGTCCGTGCCATTGTGAAACATTTGTGCCGGAAGACCTCCACCTAGCGTGTTGTATACCTGTACCCTGTATTGCATAGATGGAGAGTGTGTGGAAGAATTCATTTTAATTGTAAACATTTCATTCTCAAAAAACAAAAGATCCAACCTCTTTTTCCCATTGTTGGTAGTTCTGAACATTAGATTTTTTTTTTTTAACCAGGAGGTCAAGATGTACCAAATTATATGACTGTGGTTAGAAAAAATGGTGACATAATTGGGTATTGGCAAGTTATTCTTCCATTTTCATTAGTATGTAAATTTTCATATGAATTTGTGGACATAAGACATTAAAGGAAGTCAAATTTCAATAAAATAATTTATAGCAATTATAAATAAATCTAGTATTTTTTTTTACAATGCCAACACTTAGTTGGTTTTTTTTTTTTTAATAACAAGTGACTTTCAGGGGTTTCTGGGTAGCTCAGTTGCTTAAGCCTCCGACTCTTGATTTTGGCTCAGGTCATGATCTCACAGGTTGTGAGATCCAGCTCTACATTGAATCTCCTCTACCCAGTGTGGAGCCTGCTTAAGATTCTCTCTCTCCCTCTCTGTCTGCCCTTCCCCCCCCAAAAAAAAATAAAAAAAATAATAAATAAGTTAATTTCTTATTAATCACCAAATATTATCTATTATTTCATCATACAGTAGTTACATCCACTCTACTTTTCTAGTTGATTCTACATGCAAATGCATGTTTTTAATGTTGTCTTACTATTCTTGTATATTTGTTATCAAAATACATTTAATTAAAAAAATTAAGTTAACAAGTTTCAAGTTCCTAAAATTGACACTATTGTCCTAAAACACCAAAATCCCATTAAAATGGATAGTCATTTAATTATTAGTATCAGTAATCATGATACAACCTAACAGGAGTTTTTCTGTTGTTAATTATTTTCTACCAGCTATCTTCAGTAGTACGGGCCCTAGAAGATGATTGGGAATTTTGTGGGAAGGTTATTAAGTTGTCATAATGATAGGGGGATATTATTAGGCCAGCTCTCTTGATGCCTAAGTTCAATAGATCCAGTAGATTCCAGCTCTTGTCTTTACACCTGCCCTCAGTGCTTGGTGCTTCCAACTTCTGATCTCAAAGGTCTAGAGGACGTGTTCACTTTTGCAAGCACTTTAAGTGTGGTTTCCTTGCTTTTGCCAAATTTTGACAGACCATTGATCTGTCAGCATTGACTTAGAAATATGTGTTGAGATTTTTTTTAGCTGATGATGTTTTCTCTCCTCTTCTCTCTTTCACAGTGGGTGTGTGTCCTTTTTTTTTTTTTTTTTAATTTCCTTTACTTTCTGTTCAGTGGTTTCAAAGGAAGAAGAGATCACCAAGTGATGAATCTTCTATGCTTAACAGCTCAGTGGGAAATACCTTCTCTTAGAGATTATGGCTATTTTAGGTGGTTTGGTTGTTATGTAGACTAGCTGGTATACTGGCACTTAGTGCCTACTTGGGACTAGATCTGCTCATCACACTGCCATTTGTGAGCCCACCCAAAATTCCAGTGGTACCTACAGTTACCCACTCATTCTAGTCTTGCATTAACTCAGCATAAACAGTATGTTAGACAATTAACATTTTCTGTGGCTGAGAGTAATGCGTAATCTTATTCATGACTGTTTCTCAAGGTGAGCTTTTGGAACCTAATTTGCATTCAGAAATAACAGTAAAAACAGTGTCATGGCTCCTTATTATTAAAAGGAAAAACACACTGGATAAATTGTTTTCCTGTTCTAATAGCTTTGCAACATAACTTTTCTGCACATTAACAGATTTTTTGGTAAAAGGCCTCAGTGGGATTGTAGAGGAGCATCAAATCTGAGTGAACTTCATCACCTATTAAGTGACATAATGATCAGAAGATTGAAGACTGACGTTTTAACCCAGCTGCCCCCTAAAGTCAGACAGCGTATTCCCTTTGATCTTCCATCAGCAGCTGCCAAGGTAAGAACATGTGTTTGATTAGAAGTTTTTTTTCTTTTTAAATTTTATTTATTTATCTATTTTGAGAGAGAGGGTGTGTGAGCAACGGAGGGACAGAGAGAGAGAGCGAAAGAGAGACAATCCAAGCAGGTTCTACGCTGTCCGTGGAGAGCCTGATGAGAGGCTTGAACTCACGATCTATGAGATCATGACCTGAGTTGAAACCTAAGAGTTGGACACTTAACCAACTGGCACACTCAGGTGTCCCAATTTGAAGTCTTACTTTAAGTCATTTTAAATTACACTATGAAGGATTGTACATATTGATATTTCATAGAAGGAAAAATCTGCTTTCTTAAAACAGGTTTAATTAATAGAACATATGAACTGACTTTGTATCATTTTAAGAAGAGAATAGGAGATATTTAACTTCAGTCATCAACTAATGGAAAAGATTCAGTATCCTCCTGATTGAAAAAAAATTCTGCTCACTATAGAAAAAAAGAACCACTTCAACTGCAACAAAGATTTAATATTAAGAATTCTAAGAGTCTATAGGGTGTAAAGCCCAATAATTAGGAAGGGAAGTTGTGTTTCTTGCTCTAGGCTTTTTTTTCAAGTATGAGCTGTCTTCTAGAGTAAATTGGAGGTAGGCTTCTTCTTGAAATCTTAAGACTCTGTGATCATGTTGGAAGATGTGAAGCTCCTTAGAAATCCTGACCTACATTTACTTTTAGAGAACACAGTGCTTATATATTCTCTGAAATTGCTTTAAATCTGGATGAGACTTTGTTGACAAAGACATTTATTGCATTGTTTTATCTTGAAAGTTTAAGGTAGACATTTTGTAAACATTGAACAATATGTTATTGGTAAAATAAAATGATCCGATTTTCTTTATCCATTATGTTAGCATTAGAAAGAAAAAGAGGGGCACCTGTGTGACTCAGTCAGTTAGGCATCACACTCTTACTTTCAGCTCAGCTAATGATCTCATGGCTCTTGAGATAGAGAGCCATGTGCACTATCAGCACAGAGCCTACTAGGGGCTTTGTCTCTCTCCTTTCTCTCTGCCCCTCCGCTCCTTGCACACACACTCATTCTCTCAAAATAAATAAATAGATACTAAAAACTAAAAAAAAAAAAAAAAGAGTCAGTATATGACTATATTACATTTTTATTTAGCTAATATTCCTCAAGTCTTTATGCTTATTTACATGAAATCATATTTCTTTATCAAAGTACCTGCTACCATATACATTTTCACTGTTTTCCTTTCTTATGTATGAAGACTTTTATTTTTACTTCACAAAATGTTTTTTATTATGGGGAAGCTTTCATTGTTCGATTTATGGTGTTAGCAAAGGGCTTAACTTTCACCTACAGCTTTTCATTGGTTTCTGTCATCGGCGTGAACATGTGACTGACCTGAATCCAGATTGATGTTTTAAAAAAAAGGTTTTTATAATGTTTATTTATTTTTGAGAGACAGAGCACGAGCAGGAGAGGGGTAGAGAGAGAGGGAGATACAGAATCCTTAGCTGTCAGCATAGAGCCGAACACAGGGCTCAAACCCACAAACTGTGAGATCATGACCTGAGCTGAAGTTGGTCTGACTGAGCCACCCAGGTGCCCCATATTGATGTTTTTAAATGAACACATTGGCATCTTTGGGAATTTTCTTTTTATATCTTTCCAAAGAAAAAACAAAAAGAGTAGGACATGATACATTATTTAATTGATTGTTCTTCTGTTCTTTATGTTGTATTTCTAAACATTTTTATTTTCTCCCACACAGGAATTGAATACCAGCTTTGAGGAGTGGGAAAAATTAATGAGAGCTCCAAATTCAGGTGCCACTGAGACTGTCATGGGATTGATTACTCGCATGTTTAAACAAACTGCTATTGCCAAGGTATTCATTGCTGGGACATCATGTGTTTGTCTTGATACAAATTATTTAATGTATTTTAATGCTTTTATTTCACCAGCTTATTTGCATACTACAGCATGTCATTGCCATTTAATTTTTTTAACTCTCTTTTATGGAAAAATCAGACACATTCAACATAAACAGTGGTATAAAGAACACCATTATATCAGTCCATATACTGATCCATTCTAATATATGAGTACACTTTGATGAGAGATAATAAGCTTTACACTTCCTCATTTAAATGTGTTTTTTTTGTTGTTTTTTCATTTTTATTTCTGAGACAGAGAGAGAGAGCATGAGCAGGGGAGGGTCAAAGAGAGAGGGAGACACAGAATCTGAAGCAGGCTCCAGGCTCTGAGCTAGCTGTTAGCACAGAGCCCGACGTGGGGCTCGAAACCACGAACTGCGAGATCATGATGGAAGTCAGACACTTAACCGACTGAGCCACTCAGGCACCCCTACACTTCTTCATTTGAAGGACATGCATATATTCATCTTTCTCATCAGATTTTTCTGTGGCTTTTGCTACATAATTGCTACAAATAATGTTTTTTTTTTAATTTAAGTCAATCATTTTTAATTGGTATTATGTTTCTTGTTCCCTACAGAGATGGATGTGCTCATATTCTATTTGTCTAAAAGTGCAAATTAGAGGTGTTAGAGTTTTTAAATCTCAGTATGAATATAAAGTAGATTCATCACACATTGTTGTTTTTACTAGCATGGTAGAACTTAGACATGCTAATGAGTGTCATTCCTTTCTATTTCTGAGATTTTTTTAGAAGATTATTTTTAAGTAAGGTATATTCAGGTACAATTTACATTCTGTGAAATTTATCCTTTTAAAATGTATAGCCTGAGGAGGTTTGGCCAATACATAGAGTCAGCCACCAGTACAATCAAGATAGAGTATTTCCATTACCACAAAAAGTTCCCTCATGCACCTTTGCAGTCCTTTCCCTCACATCCACCCTCTGTGCCTCAGTATTCACACATCTGCTTTCTATCTCTGTAGTTTTGCACTTTCCTGAATGTTACAAAAACAGAATCATATAGTATATAGTCTTGTGTCTGGCTTCTTTAACTTAGCAGAAAGCTTCTGAATATGATCCATGTTTTTGCCTATGTCATATTTTTTTCATTTTTACTTCTGAGTAATATTCTCTCACCAGTTAATGGCCATTTGGTGGTATCTTATCAGTCTTGGCCACTGTGAGTAAAACTGCTATGATCCTTCACATGCAGTTCTTTATATAGACAGATGTTCATTTCTTTTGAGTAAATAACCAGGAATAGAACTGTTGGGTCATATGGAAATCACAGTTTAAATTTTATAAAAAGCCCGATAAGTTTTAGAATTATCTTGTTAGGTATGTATAATTTTTTTGGAATTGTTTTGAATCTATGAATTCATTTGGAAGAATTGACTTCTTAGTACTATTAAATTTCCTGATCCATGGAAACAGTGTCTAATTACTCCCAGCCTTGTTTTCTAGTTTCAGTGAATACATTTTAGATTTATACAAGTAGATTTATTCTAGTGATTTCATGTTTTTTATGCACTTGTAAACAGTATTTTCTAATTTAAATTTCTACTTTTTATTGCTAAATATAGAATTATTGTCTATTTTTGTTTATTGAACTTTTATCCTTTGACATTGCTGAGCTCACTTATTAATGCTTATGGATATTTGATAAATCCCTTGGGATTTTTAACATAGAACATCATTTTGTCTGTACATAAAGGAATGCAAATACAATTTTGTTTTTGGGGTTTTTTTTGTTTTTTTAAATGTTTTATTTATTTCTGAGGGAGAGAGACAGCATGAGCAGGGAAGGGTCAGAGAGAGAGGGAGACACAGAATCCAAAGCAGGCTCCATGCTCTGAGCTAGCTGTCAGCACAGAGCCCGACAGGGCTCGAACCCACAAACGGTGAGATCATGGCCTGAGCCGATGTCGGACGCTTAACCGACTGAGCCACCCAGGCACCCCGCATATACAATTTTGAATAGAAGTGATAGGACTGAACAACTTTGCCTTGCTGTCATCCATAGGGGGAAAGCATTCAGCCTTTCACCATTAATTATGGTGTTATCTTTAAGTTTTTCACAGATAGGCTTTCTCAGGTTCAGAAAACTTTCTTCTTTTATTGAGTTTGTTGAAAGGAAAGATGAAACATGAAAATGTATTACCTGGCAGAGCAAGGTTAGGATTAGGGTAGTTACCACAAAAGTAGATAAAAAGAAAATGGCTAAAATTTTAAGAAAATTATAAAGACTGATCATGAGCTATCATGGCTATTCAGAATAACAGGGGGCTTGACACAGCAAGTCCATACTCACTCAGAAGCTTTATTTCCACTGCCCTCTACCAGGTACTGATTAGGTCATAGACACCCCCATTAGTGGAACACTAAGCACAGTACCTATTTCCAGAACCTTATATTAAGCAAAATTGCTTCTGCGTGCCAGTTTATAACTAAAGCTATCTACCCATACAGGCTAGGCAGAAAACCCTGTTGAAGTCAAGATCTTGCAGTGTTATAAGACAGAGATCCATTATAGCAAGGAGAGTCAGAAACTCCAGGAAAGTCCCACCTTTAAGGCACAGCTGGATCAAGGGGCCTACCTTACATTGAGTTGCCCCCTACCTAGAATTTAACACTGAGAAACCATAAAGATCAGTCCTTCAAGGGAGAGAGACATGTGTCTACAGTGTAGGCATGTAGGGACAACTGGAGGCTAAGAGTGCAGCTGGAATACCTATAAAAAAACAAAAACAAACAAACAAAAAAAAACCTTGGCACACACAAGGTAGAAGTGTCCCATTGCTGGGGGAGTTCAAAGTTTGTTGTGTATTGAAGGTAAATGTAACAAAAAGAGAACCTAAATAAAACTCAATACTGACTAGATTGTCTCACTCCTTCCCACACTATCATCCTGTCCCCCTCCCCAGAAAAAAGCCCATTTCTGGATATAAGTTCTGTTATTCTACACATAATTTCTAGCACGTAATAGAAATTATGAAATAAACAAAAGCAATTTAAAAAAAAAAACTAATCCATTTTCAAGAGATAAAGCAAATAATAAAGCCAAATTGATAAATGACCTAGACTGTAGAGCTATTAGACTATGTCTTTCAGTAAGCAATGAATAATATGTTAAATGATCTAGTAGCAAATGTAAACAATATACATGAAAAGGTGGGGAATTTCAGGAGAAATATGAATATTTTATTTTTAAACCTTTTGAGAGGGAGAGCATCACGTGCGATCAGGGGAAGGGGAGGGGAGGAGAGAGAGACATTCTTAAGCCATCTCCACACTCAACATGGAGCCTAATGTAGGGCTCGATCTTAGGACCATGAGATCATGACCTGAGCCAAGATCAAGAGTCAGACGCTCAACTGACTGAGTCTCCAGGTGCCCTAGCAATATGAACATTTTAAAGACAGTAAAATGGAAGTGCTAGAAATAAAAAAACAGAATCTAAGAAAAAGAAAATTATTTCAGTCCATTTATAAACCAATATAGGAGATAAAATGTAATGAAAAAAAATCTTAATTTCCTGGATATTTATCCTAGAGAAATGAAAACTTTGGTTTACACACACTCCTTTATAAGTCCAAATGTCCTTCAAACAAATTGTAATATATCCATACAATAGACTACTCAATTAAAAGGAATTGAACTATTGGAGTGTGTGGGTGGCTCAGTTGGTTAAGGGTCCAAGTCTTGATTTTGGCTTAGGTCATGATCTTGAGGTTTGTGACTTCAAGCCTTGCATCAGGCTTGGTGCTGATGGTGTGGAGCCTGCTTGGGATTCTCTTTCTCTCCTCTCTCTCTCCCTCTCTTGCTCTCTCTCTCTCTCAAAAATAAAACTTAAAAACAAAAAAGGAATGAACTATTGATAAACACAACTGGATGAATCTAGAGGCATTATACTGATTGAAAGAAGCCAGTCTCAGAAGTTTTTATATGTCATGACACCATTTTTATAACATTTTCAAAATAGTGGAATTGTGGTGATAGAAAATATTATTATACCAATGCCATCTTCCTAGTCCTGATATTGTACTATGGTTATATAAGAAATTATCATTCAGGAAACTAGGTTAAGGTTACACAGAAACTATATATTTATTGCAACCTCTGGCATGTCTAAAATTATTTCAAAATAAAACATTTCAAATCATACAGATAGTAGACACAATAATCTAATGACCAAAAAAAAAAAATCTAAGTTAATCCAAAAGAAGGCAGAAAAGAAAGGAAAAGAGCAGCTGGGTCAGTCTAACAACTAACTAGATATTGGGTTTTAAACTAGTTTTATCAATAAATATATTAAATGTAAATGATCTAAACCCACCAAGTAAATGGTAGGAAATGTCACATTGCATAAATCATGATACCTGCAAAAAAGTTATTTTTACATATGAAGGCTAAAGGTTAAAAATAAATGGGTGAAAAAAAAGTTGTATCATACAAACAATAGTCAAAGGAAAACTGAAGTGAAATACTGTAGTATCAGA
Source organism: Hyaena hyaena (assembly GCF_003009895.1). Lineage (NCBI taxonomy): Eukaryota > Metazoa > Chordata > Mammalia > Carnivora > Hyaenidae > Hyaena > Hyaena hyaena. The sequence continues at coordinate 1,349,151 of NW_024080673.1, forward strand.
TAATATAGACTTTAGAACAAAGATTATTACCAGAATTAAAGAGGAAATTGATAGGTCACTAAGATGACAACATAGGTTGTTCCTGAATTTGTTACTCGTCACAAGTACAATAACTAACAAGCATTCAAGAAGAAGATACCCCTAAGAGAATCTTAGCACACAAGGGTAAGGCTGAAACCACCCCCCTCTATACCCTAAAGACCAAGACAGACCACATTAGAAGGGTAAGAAAAGTGGCTGCACATTGACTGCATACCCATCCCCATAGGCTATTGCAGCACCATTCAGGGATATAACCCCCTGAGCTTTTGGCTCCTCCAGCAGGAAAAGAAAATCCATGAGGAATAACCAGTGCCAGCAGCACCACCTTACCCCCCACCCCAGTATTGTGAGTTACCCTGCCAGAGCCACTACTTTGATCTTTATCCATGCAGATTGCAGGGAAGTTTGTGAGGCTCAGTCACTGGGAATTTGACAGTAACAGATAAACAGGGAGGAACTTGGAATAACCGGGACCTAAGTCTTGGTGCACTCAATTTGTACCTGCTGCATCCATGTTATTTTCCCAGTGGGTGACTTTGCTCATCTGCAAAACCAGGTCAGTGGCATACTCTGACCAAGGAGCACAGCAGGGTACAGATCTGTGTGATTCAGATCCTCATGTGAGGATTTTTGCTCACCCTAGAGCCCAGGTTGCCCCTGCTCAGGCAGGGAGGTTAGTCATAGCCCCACTCTCTGTAGACAATGTCTCCTGGCCACATCTGACCAGAAGGCGGGTGAAAACATCAGGAAGCTGTGCAGCATAGCAACACTCAAGCCAAGGGACAAGTTGGCCAAGCTGATTGCCTCCAGAGCAAAGCCAGTTCCAGGCATGAGGAGTCCTGTGCTAAGCACTGGCAGGGGCCTTAATTCATATCTAAGGCTGACTGTATCTCCCAAACCCTCCCAAACAGAGAGCCTCTTCAGGAAATTGAGAGTTGCCTGGAGCAGCCACTCTCCTCCCAGCTGAGGCAAGGGTGAGACATAACTGTACCTACCCACTCTGGTTCCTGGCCTCATCTCACCAGAAGGGCTAGTAAGAACACCTGGAAGCTATGTAGCCCCCAGCACCTGAGCCAAGGGAAGGGCAGACAGAGTTGATAGTTTGTAGAGCAAAGCCAGGCACCTGTTCAGCTAGGGATTCTGAGGTAAGGAGCTTTACTAGCATTGTAGCTGCTTCTCCCACTGTGCTCAGACAGGAAACTAATTTGTAGCCCCACTCATTACTGAATGAGTAACTGGAGGTAGCCTCCAGTCTACCTGGTCAGGGGACCTTCCAGAGCATATGGTATCTGCGTAGCCCATCTAGTAGCCCTGCTTACAGTGCATTTGAGCAGAGAATACAGCCTATGGCTTTCCCCATCTGCGCAGCAAAACTAGTGGCTACAGCTGACCAGTATATACTCTTGCCTGATTTGAGTCCCCAAACCATAAACCTTACAATCCCTGGGTTCTGTCTTACTGCCCTTCCAGGGCAGGGAATCTAATTCATTACGCCATCTATAACCAAACATCACACCCAGACCTGACCATCTAGTAAGTCAGACCAGAGGATCCAGGCAACTATGGAGACCATTCTACAGCCTCACTTGGTATGGAACCAAGCCAGCAGTGCTCTCCAACTATTCTCAGCCAGTAGCACACCTCCTTATCCTCAACCTCAGAGCTCAAACAGTTGCCTTGCCACATTCATTTATAATAAAATCTCTCAGCAAACAAGGAATAGAAAGGGACTTTATCATCTGAATAAAAGGCATTTGTGAAAAACTTAGATTTAACATCATACTTCACGCTCAAAGACAGAATGCTATTCCCTTAAAATCTGGAACAATACAAGAGAGTCTGTCTCACCACTTCTGTCCAACATTGTTTGGTTCAACATTGTTCTTACAATTGTGTAATGAAACTAGAAAAACAAATATAAGGTACACAGATTGAAAGGGAAGAAGTACAATTGTCTGTGTTACAGACAACATGATTGTCTGCATGGAAAATCCAAGAATACTTCAAGCCACTAGAACTGAGTGAATTTATCAAGGTTGCAGGATTCATGTTCAAATACAGAAATCATTTGTAGTTTTATACACTAGGAATGAAATATTGGAACTGAAATTTTAAAAATACAGTTTACAATAACATCAATAAACATGACCTACTTTGGGATAAATTCAACAAAGTATAACTGAAAACTACAAAACATGGTCTAGAGAATATAAAGCAAACTTAAATAAATGGCAAGGTAGATCATGTTCATAAATTAGAAGATTCAGTATTTTTAAGATCCCCATTCTCTGTAAATTAACTTATATTTTCACTGCAGTGCTAATCAAAATCCCTGTAGTCTTTTGCAGAAATTAACTAACAAGCTGCATGTAAAATTTATGAGGCAGCACAAAGGACTTAACTTTAGCCAGATTAATCCTGAACAAAGTTGAAAGGCACACACGACATGATATAAATACTTAGAATAAAGTTACGGTAATTAAGACTTTGTGATATTGGCATAAAGATAGTTATTTAGATTTGCAAAGAGAGTCCAGAAATAGACCTTCATATAGATTGTCAATTGATGTTAAGGAAGGGGATAAGATAACTCAATAGGGAAATGATAGTCTTTTCAAAGAATACTATTGAGACAATTGAATATCCACAGGAGGGGAAATGAGCCTTCCATTGCACCATAGATAAAAAGTTACCTGAGGGGCACTTGAATGGCTCAGTCATTTAAGCATGGGACTCTTGATTTCAGCTCAGGTCATGATCTCAGGGTTTGTGAGATTGAGCTCTGTGTTGGGCTTTGCACCCACAGTGAGATCCTGCTTGGAATTCTCCTTCTACCTGTTTTGTTATGAAAATAAAAATGTAAAATACAGCTGGGAAGAAAATAAATATTTGCAGTACATTTCCCCTGCTCCATTTTGCCATGTTAAAATTTTTGGTTTGATCAGTGCTCATTGTTTACAATATAATGACTTTGTTAAACATTTCACAGTTGAGCTATAATTACGTTTCTTTTATTTGATAACTGTTGTTTTACTGAGATATAATAGCTGGTTTTTTTCTTGTTTTCTTGCTTGCTTAGCTTTCTCAGTACTTGATACTGAGTACAGAATGCTTGCTTAAGGAAAAAGGGTGTATATGAGAACCTTTTAGATAATTTCATATCTGTGGTGAAATACCCTAGTTGGATGTCAGAGAAGTGTCGGTAATCCGTAGAAAATTGGCACCTGATTCCTAGGATCCTTGAAAGAAAAAAAAAGATGAGGAAAAGTCAGTTTTCCCCAGACTAGAAATGTTCCCAAAGATTAATGGCAGCAGAAAACCAGTCCTTGCTACCCTAATCCCTGATATTTAGTCCTTTTTCATTCCTTCCCTGTTAGAATCTTTGCTCTCAACCAGCTGTGTAAACTGGAACTATGTATTTCTATTCCTGGGCTGCAGCCAGAAATAATTAATTCATGGCATTGCTGAGTTGGAATTCTTAATACATTTTCCCCAGCATTAGTGATATTCAACAGTCAGGGTCTGTGGTAACTGTAAATAATACAGTTTGTCTACACTATAGATGAAATATACTTTGGAGGAAGTAGCTAGTTTGAGACTACATGTAATAATGTTTCTCTGAGAAAATGTGTTTCAGAGTGATACCAAACCAGTTTATAAATGGACTTTTGGAACATAACAGATTATAAATTGGCTACTATGTTGTATGCATACTAGTGTTGAGACTTCGTTTTTTTGGCTATGTGTTTTCATGACTTATTCAACAGATATTTCAGTGCCTGCTGTCTAGCAAGGATCATGCTTGGTGATAGGAAGGCATGTTGAACAAGATGCAGTGTCTGTCTGTGAAGGAACTTGGCAGTCTGTTGGAGAAGACAGTAAAATAAATTTTCAATGATAGCCCAGTATATTTAGTGTTTAAATTAAAAACAAGATGTGTTGGGAGCACCTTGGAGAAGACCTGTAGCCCAGTCTCGAGAGATCAGAAAAGGTATCAGAAGGAATGAAGAAGTTCAGTTTAGCCAACTAGAATGGAGGGAAAGTGAAATCGAAGTGGGTGGGGATTGATAGAGTGTATGTCAAGACAAATGAATAGTTTGTGCAAACTCACAAACATTAACCAGAAATGGCATATTTAGGGAATCAAAAGTAGGTCATCATAGCTAAAGCATGAAGTATCAGGAAGGATTTCTGAGACTAGGCTGGAGATCAGAGAGAGCAGTGACCCTGTCATTAAAGTCACAGTTCATAGTTTATAGTTCATCCTAAGGGTTCTAAGCAATGAGATATAGAGTAAAATAGAGTAAAATGATTGGATTTGTGCCTTGGGAAAGGAACTGTAGCTATGTGGAGAATGCACTGGAAGGGACAAGCTTGTAAGCAGAGAATCCAGTTGGGATGTCACACTGGAAGTCCAGGCTGACAGTAGTGACACTGAACAAAGGAAATTAAGGTAAAATAATGTTACTGGTAAAGTCAATTTAGTTAAGGATCCCAAATAATTGCAATTACTTTGCTTCTTCTATATCATTATTTTTATTACTTTGTAATAGTTGTTGAGAATACAATAGATTAAAATGAACAAATTCTTTAGATTTAGGATCAGTGTAGTATTCTCCTAGGAAAAAAGGACAGTTATAAGTGGTATGGTGAGGCCAACTCTCAGTGTTTTTCTGGTACATTGCAACATCTCATTTTCAGAGAAAACCTTTTAAGAGAAATGCCAGTACCTTTTCTATGAAAAAGATTTAAACCAACCCATAATTTAAAGTTTGTCACTTTGGGGATGACAGCACTCCTTAGTGCCTTAAAAACTTTTTAGAAGGCAAACTGCTCTAAACACATTTCCATTATGCACAGAGTGCATTTCCTCTTTGCTGTTTTACCTCAGCAGCTTCACACAGGTGGGATCCTATTTATAATATGCAGTGATGTATAATGAGGCCACTGCAATATTCCCTGCTGCACAGGGATCAGAGTTTTGTGAGACTGAAGAGAACCTTGTCCTGTGCCAGTTCTTTTGTGTAGGAAAGGGAACCAGGCACATTTTGCCTCCTGTTCATTAGTAAGGATATTGTCAGTAATAATAAAGTGCAAATAAAACAGTCATGTTATCCTTGTAGAGGAGGAAAGAGAGAGTATATTAGCTCTATGGCCATGTGGTATGGAGGACTTTAATAAAGGTGGAGAAATATCCATTTGAGAAGGAAGAGTCGTGCAGGGGTTTTGAGGTGGCAGGAATGGTTAAATTTGGAATCACAGATGGGGAGATTGGCCTTGGAGAAGAGAAGAAATACCTCTCATTACAAAAGGAAAGGAAATGAGGATGAATGAAAGCAACAAAAGGAAAAAAAATGTTGACATGATGAATTCTTTTTTCTATGTGCAGTGGGATATTTGAAAACCAAAAGGCATAGGTTGTGATTTCGAAGAAAATAGTAAAGGTTGAAGTGGTTTTTGCAGGTGGTTGGGGAAATACAGCAATAATAAGAGCCAGTACTTCTACCATGCATACAATGGGCCAAGCACTACTCCATACATATTTTGTGCACTAAGTCATTTAACTCCCACCACTGCTCCATGAGGAGTAGGTTACCCTTTACCCCTTCTATAGATGGAGAAACTAAAGCACAGAGTTCAAGCGACGCGCTCAAGGACTCAGATTGTAAAGGAAGGAAGGGAGGGAGGGAGGGAGGGAAAGGAAGACTAGAAAGAATGGTTGGATGAAATGATTGCTATATTATATCTTGTTCCAAAAAGTTTTATGGAAAAGCTTAGGATCCCAGGTTCTTTTTTAAATTTTTATTGGTTAAAGTATTAAATTGGGTTGCCCTCTTTTCCTGGTATTATAGCCCTTCTGCTTCACTGTGAAATGGGCTGCTTGTAGAACTCAGTTTTAAAAGATTAGATGTATTAAAAGTACTAGCTTTCTATCTACAGATATATTCTTAAAGGATAAAAGTTGTAGGTTATAAAGTCAATGTACAGAAATCTGTTGCATTCCTATACACTAATAATGAAGCAACATAAAGTGAAATTAAGAAAACAATCTCACACTTACACCAAAAACAATAAAATATCTGGGAATAAGCTTAACCAAAGAGGTGAGGGGCTCCTGGGTGGCTCAGTCGGTTAAGCGTCTGACTTCAGCTCAGGTCATGATCTCACGATTTGTGAGTTTGAGCCCCGCGTCGGGCTATGTGCTGACAGATAGCTCAGAGCGTGGAGCCTGTCTTTGGATTCTGTATCTCCCTCTCTCTCTCTCTGACCCTTCCCTGCTCATGCTGTCTCTATCTCTCTCTCAAAAATAAATTAAAAACATTAAAAAAATAAAAGAGGCTAAAGACTTGTATTCTGAAAACTATAAAACACTAATGAAAGAGATTCAGGACCACTCCAGGAAACAGACATTACATGCTCATGGGTTGGAAGAACAAATATTGTTAAAATGTCTATACTACCCAAAGCCACTACAGATTTAATGCAGTCCCCCTCAAGTACCAATAGCACTGTCACAGAACTGTAACAAACAGTCCTAAAATTTGTACAGAACCACAAAAGACCTTGAATAACCAAAGCAGTCTTGAAAAATAAAAACAAAAGTGGAGGTATCACAATCTCAGACTTCAAGTTATATTACAAAGCAGTAGTAATCAAAACAGTATGGTACTGGTATAAAAATAGACACATAGATCAGTGGAATGAAACAGAAAACCCAGAAATAAACCCACAATTATGTGGTCAGTTAATCTTCTGCAAAGGAGGAATGAATAAACAAACAGGAAAAAGATAATCTCTTCAGCAAATCGTGTTGGGCAAACTGAATAGCTACATGTAAAAGAATGAAATAGGACCAGTTTCTTACACAATATGCAAAAACAAACTCAAAAGGAGCCTAAATGTGAGACCTTTAACCATAAAAGTCCTTGAACTGATATCAGTCTTAGCAACTTTTTCCCAGATATGTCTCCTGAGGCAAGGGGAAGCAAAGGAAACCGTAAACAAAACTCAAAGGCAGTCTACTGAATGGGAGAAGATATTTGTAAATGACACATACAATAAAGGATTACTATCCAAAATATATAAAGAACTGATACAACTCAATACCCAAAAAACTAATAATCCAATTAAAAATGAGCAAAAGACACGTATAGACATTTCTGCAAAGAAGACATACAGATGGCCAACAGACACATGAAAAGATGCTCAACATCACTCAAAATCAGGGAAATGCACCTGTTAAAACGGCTAAAATAAAAAACACAAGAAACAAGTGTTGGTGAGGATGTAGAGAAAAAGAAAACCTTTTGTACTGTTGGTAGGAATACAAACTGGTACAGCCCCTCTGGACAACAGTATGTAGGTTTCTCTTAAAAAGTTAAAAATAGAATTATCCTGTGATCTAGTAATCACACTACTGGGTATTTACCCCCAAAAATACAAAAACACTAATTCAATCACCCCTGTGTTTATTGAAGCATTATTTACAATAGTCATATTATGGAAGCAGCCCGAATGTCCATCAACAGATGAATGAATAAAGAAGATGTGGTATACAGATGCACATAAGAATATTATTCAACCGTAAAAAGAGTGAAACCTTGCCATTTGCAATGACATGGATAGAGAGACATGGATACTAGAGAGTATAATGCTAAGTGATATAAGTCATTCAGAGAAAGAAAATTACCATATGATCTCACCCATATGTGGAATTTAAGAAATGAAAAAACAAGCAGAGGAAAAAAAAAGAGAGATAAACCAAGAAACAGACTCTTGACTATAGTGAACAAATTGATGGTTAGCAGAGGGGAGGTGGGTGGAGGGATGAGGGACATTTGGAATGGAGATTAAAGAATACACTCATGAAAAAAATTAAATGAAATGATAGGGAAAAAAAGGAACATGCCTAGAAATAAGAAAACATTTCCATTAGTTCATTGAAACCTTCTTTGGAAGTAAAACTATTATTTTTTTGGCATGAGGCTCAGTGAAAATGTCCAAAATGAAACTACCATTCTTCTCCTGAAGGCTATCTTCTAATGATTTGAAAGTATTTACCACAGATTTGAAAATACTTTTTTCAGGCTGATAAAGAGGTTTCTAAATTAAGAGCCATGGGCCAGGGAAAAGGATAGCAGAAGACACATTTCTAGCCTTTCTTTTCTGGTGGTCTGTGGGGCTGGACAGTGTGGATTGGGGGTGAATAAGCAATACATATTCTTTTACTTTCATACTTTCCTCTTACAAGATAATTTTAAAGAATAAAAGTTAAACCAATAATCACAGATAAATTAATAAATACTATGAGGTGAACAAGATAAATGTATAAAAACAAAAGAAGCAGAGAGGATATCAACTGATGAATGGGCAAATAAAGTGCGATATATTCATACAATGGAATGTTATTTGGCGATAAAATGAAGTTAAATCCTGATACATGCAGCAACATGGATTGAAAACCTTATACTAATAAGGAAGCCAGTCATAAAAGATTACATTGTATTATTCATTTATGTGAAATGTCCAAAATACTCCAATTCATAGAGACAGAAAGTAGATTAGTGTTTGTCTAGAGCTAGGGGGTGAAACAGAAACCATTATGGGAGTATCAGGGCTCAGAGATGAAGAGTTTCTTTTTAGGATAATGAAAATATTCTAAAACTGACTATAGTAATGTGTGCATATCTCTGTGGATAAAACTAAAAGCCATTGAACTATACACTTCAAGTGAGTGAAGTTAATGGTATATGAAATATGTCCCAATAAAGGCCTTGTGGGGTTTTTGTGTTTTGTTTAAAGAACCCAGCTTCATGGCGCACCTGGATGGCTCAGTCAGTTGAGCATCCCACTTTGGCTTAGGTCATGATCTCACGGTTCCTGTGTTAGAGCCCCACATCGGGCTCTGTGCTGACAGCTCAGAGCCTGGAGCCTGCTTCAGATTCTGTGTCTCCCTCTCTCTCTGACCCTTCTCTACTCACACTGTTTCTGTCTCTCTCAGAAATAAATAAAAACATTTTTAAAAATTAAAAAAAAAAAAAAAAAAGGTTGGGCTGAAGATGAAGAGTAATGTATGAGATCTCATAGGTCTTATTTAAAAGAGAAAAAAAAAAAAAGAACCCAGCTTCTTCTGTCTTTTTGCTTTGACTGTGTGGTAGCTGCTGCTTGTCCTTAATGGCTTCCATAGGCCCCAAGATGGCCACTGCAGTTCCTTATACCATGTACAGACCATAATGTCCAAAGCAAGAAAAAGGCTTCCTATGGGTCACTTTGTCAGTGAGGATTTTTTTTGGAAGGCCCCTGCAGACTTCTCCCATTTCTTATTAGTCAGAATCACTTGCAGGGAGAATGGAAGTGCTAGGCTTGTGTAAACCAATCAAAATTCACTCTAGGTTGATTTAAAAGAGCTCAAAGAGCTTTCCTTTAAAGCACATGGCCACCCTCTATCTAAATAAAACTGCATTTGCTCTGGTGTCTAAGGACTTAAGAATTTAAGGAGGAGCTTCTTTTACATGCTCAAATTCCTTAGCTGGAATTTGTATCAGCTAAATAAAAAAATCATTCTGATACTTATTAAAATAGTTAGGAAGACTTCATTCAAGATCATTACAAAGGAGTCAACTCTTACAGTTATGAAGAGAGACTACTCAACTCTGAATTCAACAAGAACCTGTGGGGATTTATAGCCACCAGGTAACATGAAGGGGGTCAGTAGATGCAAAATCACTAAGAGGAGACATTAAGGCCAGGGAGATTCTTGCTCAAGAAGGCCAAGGACTTAAATGTCTTCAGTAGGGGATGAAGAACTTAATCAGATATCAAGGGTTGATCAGGTGGCAAGGGTGGGGGCTTTCTTGATAAACTGACTCCACAGGATTCTTGCTAAGACTGGGCTGTGTAGACCTGGCCAGGACAAGCTGAGGCCTAGTCAAGAAGAGGAATCAGGGAAGCCAAACTAATGTTTGGTCATGGACAGAGTCTGTGTCATAATGCAGATCTGATGTTTTTTTCATTGTTTATTTCTCCCTTTTATCATTTGATTAAAAGCTGATAATTTAAAATTACTTAAAATCAAGTAAGTTTCATCAGGTCTTTAATGTACTTGAGGCTTTTCTTTAACTACTTTGACTTCAAAAACTATGATGTACACCTATTTACTAAAAACAATTTAATAAACAGATATTAGCATATATTATATCTTCATTTCTGCATTTCTTTAAATGAGATGTACTGTATAGTCTTCATTATTTAAACTAGAGCTTAGACTAACAGTTTCAGTAAAGTAAGATTGTGAACACAAATTTTTTGCAACTTCTGCAAAACCTGAACTTGCATAACGAAAGTACTGATTGGGACCTACCATTCCACCTAATTTGCACTTAAGATAGTTTGAAAGCATCTTCTTGCCAAGATAATGTAAAATATGACAATGCAATGACAATTTTAACTAGAATAAAATCAGAATAGTTAACATGCTCGTATGGTACATCTTAAAATGCAATCCTTTGCAGTCCTGTTGTAAGAACCTAATGGAAATCCTAAAGTTTGTTACATAGATATTTCGGTTCTCTTTCTCTAGGAAGCAAGGTCACAATGACGGTTAAGTTACTTAGGTTGGTCCCAATAGATTGTTTAGCCCATTATATAATTGAACTTACAATATTAATATTAACCATAAGCCCTTCTAAACCAGTGATTAGAAGGAGTGGGTAACAGGACACTTGGGCTTTGGCATCAGCAGTTTCTGGTTGTAATGAGGAAGGGATGAGATCAGTGGAGGGGACTCTGACGGAAACTGCTTGCTCAGGCAGGGAATGCATCTGAGATGGGGGGTGCAGTGGTTGTATAATTTCTAAGTCTGCAATGGATGGTAAATGAATGTACCTTAAAAATACTCCGACTTGACATGTGTTTTTTGAAAGACTTATCACAGTAAATACAGCTCTTTAGTCAAACAAGCGGTTTATTAAAGTGGTTCAGTTACCATGGCAACATATCTGGAATTTATAGCTCTTTATTTTGAGAGGACTTCATTTCACTCTCTGAGGCACTGAAATCCAAGGCTAAAGTTCTTAATGGCCTCCATTAAGTCTCATTGTATGATGAATTTCTATTGTTTGGAAAATGTATACATACAAAATGTAGCAGACAAAATCAGTCCTATGAGTTTATAGTTGTGTGCATTAATTTTAAATAGGTACTTTTCAATTTGGAAATATCCCTGTTTAAATTTTTTATTATTAATTACCAAAGCTACATACGATACTAGTTTAATGAAGAAAAACAGCTATTTCAAAAATTAACAGTCTTCTAAACTTATTCCCCAGAGGCAACCACTTTCTGTTCTTTTAGCTGTTTTTTTGGTTTTGCGGTTCTTTTTTAATATTTACTTCAAATCCCTCAGGAACATGTTTATATTGCTTCTTGGTTTGTGTTACTGCTTACTTTGTGTCTTTAGCTGTCATCAGTTATTTGAGTGTATTTGAAAATGGCTTTATTCTATTTTTATACCTGATTTTTAATTTGTCTGGGTATAATTCTTAGTTAGAAATAATTTCCTCAGGTGCCTGGGTGGTTCAGTTGGTTAAGCATCTAACTCTTGAGTTTGGCTCAGGCCATGACCCCATGGTCATGAGATCAAGCCCCATATCTTGAGAGAAGCTTTGAATTCTCTTTTTCCCTCTTCCTATCCCCCTCTCCCTCTCGTGCCCTCACTCTGGAAGGAAAAAGAAAGAAGGAAGGAAGTGAGAGAGGGAGGGAGGGAGGAAGGAAGGAAGGAATCATTTTCTCTCAGAATTACTAGTACAGATGTTGAAAAATCCAATGCAGTTCAAATCTTTTTTTGTCTTAATTATTTTCTTCTCCTTCCTGGATGCTTAAAGAATTATTTCTTTGTTTCCAATGTTCTAATATTCATGATGATAGACCATGCTCTAAGTCCATTTTCATCCATGGATCCTCAGAGGACCTATCCCATTTTCCATTTTGGAAACCCCTGCCCTTCAGTTCTGTAAAACTTTTTTTTTAATTTCTCTGATTATTTTCTTTCCTCTGTTTTCTCTGTTGTTTCTAGAAATTTCATTATTCATGTATTGCCCTCTTGGTTTAGTCCTCTTAATTTTCTTAAACTTTTATATTTACTCGGTTATTTTTTATCTACTTCCTGGAAGATTTTCTCAGCTTCATAATCAGTGAATTTTTAACTTCTACTATTCGATTTTTAATATCCAAGAGTACTTCCGTCCCTTTCCCTCTTAGTCATTCCTTTTTTGTAGCATCCTATTGTCTTATAAATGTAATCTAGTTACACTGACTGAAAACTGTACACGGATATGGCTATAGACTCTGGCCTTCAATAAAGGATGATCTGACTGGATGTCTTGTTAAGGAACCCTCAATATTAGAATCTTTATCTTTTCCTTTTGACTTGTCAGATTCCCTAGAATATAATCAATCTATGTGATTCTGTTCTCCGGTGTAGAAGACATGGGCCTCTTTGTCTTTTTGAAGACATGGAAGAAGAAGGCTGAGGGAGAAGGACAGATCTCCACATTTATTATGTAACTTTTATTTAATCCCTTTGATTTTTGTAGACTAGCCTACCATCAGTGTGGGATTCCTTTATCCATATACCTTCTGTTTTATGTTCTCCAGAAGATAAATCTCTTGCTTTCTGCCAGAGTAGGTTGGAGAAGTACTTATTGTGTGGAATAGGTACTGAGAAGATCTAGATCAGTGCTGGGACATAATCAACTACTTAAATATTCTTTTCACCAATCTTCCTGTGTAGCCACACCCTCAACCTCACTTCCCTTAGCACCATTTCCTAAGCCTTTTTTACATTATTCTAAACCGCTTGCTTCTCAACTTTACATACTTCCACCTTGGGAGCTGTCAGGTTGGCTAATCAGTTACTAAGCATCTGTCTGCTTTTTAGCTTCCAAAGTTTTGTCACTATTGATTCCTCTCAGTTCTCTCTGTGCTTTGCTATCTTTTAAATACAGCATTGAGGGGTGCCTGGGTGGCTTAGTTGGTTGAGCATCAGGTTCTTGATTTCGGCTCAGGTCATGATAGTGTAGTTCTTGAGATTGAGCCCCATGTCCAGGCTCTGCACTGACAGCTCGGAGCCTATTTGGGATTCTCTCCTCCCTCTCTCTCTCTGCCCCTCCCCTGCTCACACTGTATCTCTTTCAAAATAAATAAATAAACATTAAATAAATGAATACACACATACAGCATTTAGAAGGAGTCTAGGTTCAATATGTTCAGCCTACTCTCTTTTCCCAAAATTCAGGTTTTTTTTAAGTTTATTTATTTTGAGAGAGAGAGAGCACATGCTTGAGCAGGGGAGGGGCAAAGAGAGAATCACAAGCAGACTCTACCCTGTCAGCACAGAGCCAGACTAAGGGTTCAAACTTAAAAATTGTGGGACCACTCAGTCCTGGGCCAACGGACTGAGTGATCTAACTAGTTTTTAATAGTTAAGAGACTATATTTGTGTTTTAGATTAAATTGATGCTTTAAATTTAATTCCTATTTAATTCATCTCACATTGATTTCTCATTCTTAATAGGTAACCTGTCCTCAAGTTAACTAAGAAAAGTCTTTTTAGGGACACCTGGGTGGCTCAGTCTGTTACTCATCCATCTCTTGATCTCACCTCAGGTCATGATCTCACTGTTCATGTATTTGATCCCCACATCGGGCTCCTTGCTGATAGTGTTGAGCCTGCTTGGGATTCTTTCTTACCTGTTCTCTATCTCTACCCCTAAGCCCCACCCACCACTGGCATGCTCTTACTCACTCTCTTCTCTCTCAAAATAAATGAATAAACTTAAAAAAAGAAAAGGAAAATCTTTTTAATCTGAGCTTTCTTGATTTTCTCCTTTCTGTCTCACTTTCTCCATATGTCCTGTGCTCTAGACCTCCCTCCTGTTATCTTCATACTGTCACTCCAGCCTCTTCTACCACCTTCTCCATCTTGGAGACAAACTTAGATCCCCTCATTCTCCATTTCTTTTAGTTATCTACACCTTAAATGTCCTGTTTCTAAACCTACCTAAGCTTCTTAGTTAAAAAAAAAACAAATGAATCAATTTTCCTTAACTCTTATGTTCCAGTACCAGCTTTCTTAATTTTTAGTCTTCTCTTTAAAAAAAAAAAAAAAGTGCTATTCATTCTTTACCTCCTTAACCCTATTCCACATAGTCTTTTATATGAGCTTTTTTTTTTTTAAATAGTTTTATTTATTTCTAGGAGAGAGAGAGAGAGACAGCGTGAGCAGGGGAGGGTCAGAGAGAGAGGGAGACACAGACTCTGAAACAGGCTCCAGGCTCTGCGCTGGCAGTCAGCACAGAGCCCGACGCGGGGCTCGAACCCACGAACCGCGAGATCGTGACCTAAGTGAAAGTCGGACGCTTAACCAACTAAGCCACCCAGGCGCCCCTATTTGAGCTTTTTTTGAAAATGATCTTCTAGGGGTGCCTGGGTGGCTCAGTCGGTTGATCATCCAACTTCGGCTCAGGTCATGATCTTGCAGTTCGTGAGTTCGAGTCCCACGTTGGGCTCTGTGCTGACACCTACCTCAGAGCCTGGCGTCTGCTTCAGATTCTGTATCTCCCTCTCTCTCTGACCCTCCCCTGCTCACGCTGTCTTTTTCTCTCTCTCTTTCAGAAATAAATAAACATTAAAAAAATTTTTTTAAAGAAAGAAAGAAAACGATCTTCTAAACAAAATCACCAACCCCTTTTTGGTCATAGCCTACTTGACTACGTATTTTCCACTGAAATTTTTTCTTCTCATTCTTGCCTTGTTATTGTTTTACTTCTCAAGGTGATTTTTGTTTGTTTGTTTTTATTCCCTCTCTCGTGTCCCTTTTTCCCTTTTCCCCTTAGATGTGGGCCTCTCTTTCCTTAGGCTACCTAGAGAACAAAGCAGTTAAAAGTTCATTGAAACTTACTGACTTCTGAAAAGGTTTTCGTGATTTATGAAAGAAAAGAATATGTGACATGATTTTTTAAATAAATATCTGTATGACATTAATGAAGTTTAACTTTTAATATTTAGGCAGGTGCTGTAAAGGACTATATTAAGATGATGCTTCAGAATGATTCACTTAAATTTCTGGTGTTTGCTCACCACTTAAGCATGCTCCAAGCTTGCACAGAAGCAGTCATAGAAAACAAGGTAGGTATCATTTTTCTATAAAACACTTTTTAGGATGCAGATTTTTTAATATAATAGACATCAATTGTAGTCTTGTAATTGAGGTTTTTGTGGCCTTGTTTAAATTGTGGTATATTATTATTAGATTTTCTTCATGCAAATATACTCATATTACTATTATATTGATGATATGCTATTAAACTTTTTCTTTTCTTCCAGGCTTATAATTTTCCACTAATCTGATTATCTGGGCTGATTAAAATATGCTGACTTGATAGTCTGTGTTGTGAATTTCAGTATTGTTACTGGATGTACTATTTGAGACTGATGTAGACAGTTAAAAATTAAAAGTTTTATTTACCCACAAGGCAACTCTAGAATGTGGGTGTTGTTGAGGGGAAACAAAATGAATTCAGCCAATTTTAGTGCCCAACTGCAGTCATACCTTGTAAACTTTAAACAGAGTATGTTGCCTAGAAGATGTAGTACAGGGGAATTTGAAACATATGGCCCAGTACTCTACCAGGTTAGCTCTCCAAACCTGCTAGCCTTAACTGCCTTTTCTTAGGTTCACCCAGTTCCCCAACAGGCTTATCAGAGACCTCATCTGCCACTTTTTTTTCAGAGCTTAAATGTCATCTCTATTTATGTGGTGAGGGCTTTTGGAGATGCTCAGAAATAGCCAGAAGAAATTTCCTGACAAATTGTGTGAACTTAATATATGTGGAGTGGCAGAACCACTTGCCTTTGTAGGTAGATGTTTTACATGGAGGAATTAAGCTATGTTTTTTAAAATTGTATACATATTATGAGCATTTGACACCTATGTTTATTAACATTAGCAAAGAAGTAATTCTAGTGTTTCCTTCATAGAAAGATTTATGATAATATATAATAAAGTACTATCCATGAAAAGGTGCTCTCACATTGAGTACCATATAGCATTTTTTTTAATATTGATTCCTTTTTAAAAAAAATTTTGCGGGGTGCCTGGGTGGTTCAGTGGTTGGACTGCCGACTTCAGCTCAGGTCATGATCTCACAGCTCGTGGGGCTCTGTCCTGACAGCTCAGAGCCTGGAGCCTGCTTCAGATTCTGGGTCTCCCTGTCTCTCTGCCCCTTCCCCACTCACATTCTTTCTCTGTCTTTCAAGAAAAAATAGACATTAAAAAACTTTTTAAAAAATATTTTTAATGTTCATTTTTGAGAGAGAAACAGAGACAGAGTGTGAGTAGGGGCACAGCAGAGAGAGAGAAACAGAGACACAGAATCTGAAGTAGGCTCTAGGCTCTGAGCTGTCATCACTGAGCCCCACACAGGGCTCAAACTCACAAACCACATGATCATGACCTGAGCCAAAGTCAGACGCTTATCTGACTGAGCCACCCAAGCGCCCCTCATATAGTAATTTTTTAATGCTGTTTATTTTTGAGAGAGAGTGCAAGTGGGGAAGGGGCAGAGAGAGAGAACGACAGGATCTGAAGCGGCCTCACCCTGATGGCAGAGAGCCCAATGTGGGCCTTGAACTCACTAACCATGAGATCATGACCTGAACTCAAGTCAGACACTTAACCATCTGAGCCACCCAGGTGCCTCTAATTATCATATAGTATTTTTAAAACACCTTTTGAGGAAGAGTTAATTAATCTTAGAAATATTTTTAAATGACTGGGCAATAAAATTAGAGTCAGAATTTTTCTTATTCTGATTCCATTAAACTTAAAACCTTAAAACCGCTGGGATCTATTCTAAGCATGGCAGTCTGTCTCTTCTCTTTACTTCTGCTTTACTGATGTGTTTAGAATCCCATTTTACATTACTTACATTTAAAAATGATAGGTAGTCATTAGCTGGAGGTGAATTTCTCCCAAACTCCCTGTAGCCTGACGATGTGTATTTTCTTTAAAAGGGCCATCAGAAGATCTCTCTCATTGGATATTAAATTGATCACTTATGAATTTATATGTTTGTGAAGACATACAAAGTTAATATGGGACATTCTATTTAATAATTGACTATTTCCTTGTGAAAGTGAATATTTATATGTCTCAACTATTTAAGGCTGAGTTTTCCATAAAAGTGCTTATACAAATGAGACTACTATTTGAAATTCAGGACTTCTACTGAATTTTGGAAAGTTGAATAATGAGTTGTTTTTAGATACTCACAAACAGATTGCTCCCTTTTCCCAACCCAAATCATTCCTAAAAGACAGCACTGTTCAATTTAGCACCTAATGTTTCCCTACTTTTTAAAAAGTATTTGTGAAGAGGCGCCTGGGTGGCTCAGTCGGTTGGGCGGCCAACTTCAGCTTAGGTCATGATCTCAGTTTGTGGGTTCGAGCCCCACGTCGGGCTCGGTGCTGATAGCTCAGAGCCTGGAGCCTGCTTGGGATTCTGTGTCTCCCTCTCTCTCTGACCCTCCCCGGCTCACACTGTCTCTCTCTCAGAAATAAATAAAGCATTTTAAAAAATTTTTAAAAATATGTGCGTGAATTTCTTGGTTCCCCAACTCAGTGGAGATGACCTTATCACATATTTCTTTTAACTTTAGGAATGTGAGAAAAAAATGCGTTCAAATGGTACACTAAAAAAGATACTCTCCCAGTTAGTATTGAGATACTTCAGAAATAAATGCACTATTCTTCATTAATAATGTGGGTAAAATCCTCTTTCTCCCTTCTCCCCTGTCTGGCTTTATTTTTATTTTAGAATTAATGAACCTATAACTTTAAAGTTAGCCTTATTTGTCATTTGAAGTTTGCATGTGAATTTTCATAGAATTTTACTCAAGACATTAGCTCAGTGATGATTTATGGAGCCCTGTTTTATATAAGCTATTCACTTGGCATTGATTGTATGAAGATGAATTAGACACAGATTCTACCCTCAAGTAGATTAAAAGATTTAAAAATTTGGAATTGTTATAAGACGCATTAAGAAATTTGGTTAAGATTCTTCTTATGTAACATTTACTAACCTTTCATCTTAACCCATTTCTATTTTGTCATGTGAGCATAAGAATCAGGTATAAAATGTATAAAACGAGATGGGTGCTAATTTTGCCATTTCCCTTGTTGATACTAGACACGCTACATTAGGATAGATGGAAGTGTTCCGTCTTCAGAAAGAATACATCTAGTTAATCAATTTCAAAAAGATCCTGATACTCGCGTGGCTATCCTAAGCATTCAGGCTGCTGGCCAGGTAAGAAATTTTAGGTGTTAATTTGATAATGAAATGTCATTAAGATAATAAAAATGTCACTAATCATAATTTTAACTTTATATCAAGATAAAAGTGTAATAATGCTAGGAATTTACCCAAGGGATACAGAAATGCTGAGGCATAGGAGCACATGTACCCCAATGTTCATAGCAGCACTCTCCACAATAGCTAAAACATGGAAAGAGCCTAAGTGTCCATCAACAGAAGAATGGATCAAGAAGATGTGGTTTATCTATACCATGGAATACTACACGGCAATGAGAAACAATGAAATCTGGCCATGTGTAGCAACATGGATGGACCTTGAGGGTGTTATGCTGAGCGAAATAAGTCAGGCAGAGAAGGACAAATACCATATGTTTGCACGTATAGGAGGATTAGGAGGAACTTGACGGAGGACCAAGGGAGAGAAGAAGGGTGGAAATGGTGGGGGAAAGGGAGAGAGGCAAACCATGAGAGACTCTTGAATGCTGACAAAAACTGAGGACTGATGGATGTGGGGGGGAGGGGGGGATGGGCATGAAGGAGGGCACTTTGGGGATGAGCACTGAGTGATATGTAGAAACTAATTTGACAATAAACTATTTGTAAAAAAAAAAAAAAAAAAAGATAAAAGTGTAATAAATATTCTACTTTGGAGAATATTTGACAGAGACCTCAACACTTTTGATTCAAAGCTCCTAAATTTCCAAGGAAAGAATTTCCTAGAAGAGTATAGGTAATTTGATTGCAATACTTTTCCATGACCTTTTTTTTTTTTTCTTACTTTGAATTTGCTAAGAATTCCCTTTCATTTCCTACAGCATTTATCTTACCTGATTGGTTCCACCAGAGCCTCTGAGGCAAGGTAGCCTGAGGGAAAAGAACTCTTCTGTCTGAGAACCATTTTATGGAAGGTCCCCGGTTTGACCCTTAAGATTGTGTTTGGCTACAAGTAAATGAGATTTGAGAATGACTCAAATACATAAAGTTTATTCCTTCATGTATACAGTCCCAGGTTTGCCTGGTGATTTCACAAAGTCCTTAGGACTTAGGCTTCTCCTAGCTTTCTGCTCTACTGCTCCCAGCAGGTAGCTTCCTTCAGGGAGCTGCTGGAGTTCCTCCACATATCTGTGATCCAGGCAGCTGACTGGAGAAAGGCACCCTGCAGCCCATTCACCTGCAGTTAGCCACATGGTTACAACTAACTTTAAGGAAAGAGGGAGAAAGTAGCCTTTGTTTCGTCTAATCACACTGTACATGAGGTGTTCTTTACAAAGAAAAAACCAAATGGCTCTTATGAAAGACAATGCCACCCCATGTAAGGGGGATCCTTCTGGACTTTTTTTCTACTAACATTCCACAATATTTTGATATAAATGTCTAAGCCAGGATACGTAACATAGGGAAAAGGAATTGAGCATATTGCTGTGCGTCCAACCTGGTAAATAGCATATCTGGCATCTTCTGTAGACTGTGGAATCGGAAACAGGACCAGAGTCCTGCTAATTGACGTCTATAAAATTGTATATGTAGAGAAGCTCCATAAGGATGAAGAAGTTCTAGAACTCACCAGGAGTTCTAACCAAAAGGAGGGTTGTCTCAACATTTCCCTCATGTTGGATTAAACTTCTAGTCATCTGATCTGAGTTTTATATCTGTTAGAATATTCTAGCCAGAAGGAATATTCTCAAAAAGAGCTTAAAAATGGAGTGCTCATAGCATGGGAGAAGAAAGGATGGAGGACGCCAAGCAGAAGGATTTTGGAGTGGCTTGATAAAAGACTTTTTGAAATTAAGATTGTAGAGAGCACCAGTATTTTTTTTTTTATTTTTTTCTTTTCCTGTGTTCCAAAAATGTTTTTATTTCTTTTTCTGTGAACTATAGTTCATTTTTTTTTTTACAAATAGTTTATTGTCAAATTAGTTTCTACATAACACTCAGTGCTCATCCCCAAAGTGCCCTCCTTCATGCCCATCCCCCCCTCCCCCCCACATCCATCAGTCCTCAGTTTTTGTCAGCATTCAAGAGTCTCTCATGGTTTGCCTCTCTCCCTTTCCCCCACCATTTCCGCCCTTCTTCTCCCCCTTGTTCCTCCGTCAAGTTCCTCCTAATCCTCCTATACGTGCAAACATATGATATTTGTCCTTCTCTGCCTTACTTATTTCGCTCAGCCTAACACCCTCAAGGTCCATCCATGTTGCTGCACATCGCCAGATTTCATTGTTTCTCATTGCCATGTAGTATTCCATGGTATAGATAAACCACATCTTCTTGATCCATTCATCTGTTGATGGACACTTAGGCTCTTTCCATGTTTTGGCTATTGTTGAGAGGAGAGCACCAGTATTTTATTCAAGGCTTTATTCCTGAAGACCTGCTATAATTCAAAATTCATATACCTGAATGCTTGTATGTCCCTAAGAGTAAAGGAAAGTAGAAAGGGCTCTGTTCTTTTTTTGTTTTGTTTTGAAAGGGCTCTGTTCTTAAGGCATGTGAATTCCATTATAGTTTAGTAGTATCTCAGAGGGACATAGGTCTTACCAGCATATTTCCCCTTTATTCTTATATGGTTTTATGATGCATAAAAGTGTCCATCCCTCTTTAAATACTCCTTATTCTTCAACATCATGTCTAACATTTTGTGGTGTTTCCTGTCCTAAATAACAGCACAGTTTAGCTTGATGGCTATTTGGTTCACCATGTTTTTATCACCTCTAACTTCTGTTCCTAAGTGATGGATCTTTAGTGAAATATTCAACTTGAGAACTCTCGCCACCATTTAATGAATGCTAGTTTGACATTGTTATGTGATATAAAAATATTTTAAGTTAGGTACCATAGCAGCACAGCATTTGCAAAAGTCATTCTCTAATGGAAGTTCCAGTGCATGTGAACAACACTATGGATTAAATGATTCTCTCAACGGATGGTAGGTATTTCTGTCAACCACCTAACATCCTTTACTACTAAGTGTCAACAACTTAAGTACAGCTCACATTTCACTCAGCCTTTCAACGTTAAATCACGGATTTTTGGACACATTCTTAGTTTGAGGAGATTTGTGTTATTTCTCATTTATTGATTATAAAACAAGACCTAATACTTATTAATGTCACACTGTTTCAGACTGATGTAAAATGCAATTGCACAAAAAATTCAATTATGTTACATATTGAGATACAAACCAGTAAACTCAAGGGTGTTTGAGATGTAGGAGAAATTTCATAGGAAGAGAACAGTGTGACTAGAGACATGATTTTCTTGCTTTATAGAACAACTACATGAATAGAGGAAGTCGTTGCTCTCTGCCTAGTTGCTATGGATACCATGTGTTAGAAATTATATTCTCGTTTATAATTCATTTTATTAGATTTTCCAATGATAATGTGAATCCAGCCCTCATCAGAGGATAAAATGATTTTGTTTATATATATATATATATCTGTCCAGCTGACTTTTGAAATATTGAAATACCTTTTCAATGTGTTTTTTGTAGTTTACCTAGCCATTTGCAATAAGCAGTTTTCATTTGCCTTTCCTGAATTAAATTTTCTTAATTTGGCTTAAAATGAAAGACTGACTTATTTTTAAGTCCTTCAGCTTTCTCTTGTTCGTTTAACATGTTCAGAAAGACTTTATTATATATGGCTGTATGTTACATTCTCAGTTTATTTGCATCTCAGTTTCTTCACTTTATTTTGCTTAGGGTTTGACATTTACTGCTGCAACTCATGTTGTCTTTGCTGAGTTGTATTGGGACCCTGGTCATATAAAACAAGCAGAAGACCGTGCTCACCGAATTGGACAGTGCAGTTCTGTGAATATTCACTACCTTGTTGCGAATGGGACTCTAGACACCCTTATGTGGGGAATGTTGAACCGAAAGGTAAAGCTTGAATTCAAGATTACCAGTGTACTCATTATTATGCAGAGCCTTTGTAAGTTAAGAGGCTGAGTTGTAGTGTTTTCAGACAAAGGATACCCAAGTACACTAAGATGATGATAGGAACCAGGTTTAGGAAGGCCTCAGTTAGTAGTACCTTCCCTCTCCTCTGTGATAAGGGAGAGACATGAACCATTCTTACTGTCTTCCATTCTGGAGGCCAAAAGAGGAAGAGCTAGCAAGGAACTATAACATTTTCAAACTTCAAGTCCTTTTTGTAAGCTAAGAATAAACCCTTACTCTGTTAGGCTGAGCGAAATAAGTCAGGCAGAGAAGGACAGATACCATATGTTTGCACATATAGGTGGATTAAGAGGAACTTAATGGAGGACCATGGGGGAGAAGAAGGGGGAAAATAGTGGGGGAGAGAGAGGGAGGCAAACCATGAGAGACTCTTGAATGTTGAGAACAAACTGAGGGCTGATGGGGGTGGTGGAGAGGGGAAGGGGGGTAATGGGCGTGGAGGAGGGCACTTGTGGGGATGAGCACTGGGTGTTATATGGAAACCATCTTGACAATAAACTATTAAAAAAAAAAAAAAAAGAATAAACCCTTACTCAGAAGGAGTGAGTTCTCAGCTAATTTTGGACAGAGGACAGCCTGTACCTGGACTCCAGAAAGAGCAGGAGGGACGTTGCTTGCTCTTTCCAAACAGCTGTCTTTTCTCCTCTCCAGCCTGTAGGGGTATTTTCAGAAAGGATCTGAGTAATTATTAGAGCATGTTTTTCAAGCGCTTAATATAGATATTCAAAATGGTCAATCATAGGTAGGTTCAATTTCAAAGTTTATAAATATCAGAATAAAAGTTTTTATGAGAAAAACAAATAGTATAACTTCTCTAGCTGGACATTTTCCTCATTAGGCATAGGAATCATTGACTTGGTAATTTGGTTGTAATTTTATTACGAAAGCCCAATGATAGGTGGAAACGATAAGAGTTTCTTTAGTGGATTACTCATGGTTTAAGTGCAAAATCACATTACTACTTAGCAAGGGTCAGCTAAGCTGTGAGAGAATTTTTGTAAAATTCTCATGCCTTTTCATCTTACAGACACAAGTTACAGGGAGCACACTGAATGGTCGGAAGGAACAACTTCAGGCTGAGGAAGGTGATAAGGAAAAATGGGATTTCCTGCAGTTTGCTGAAGCTTGGACTCCAAATGAAAGTTGTGAAGAGCTCAGGAATGAAATTTTGTTCACTCATGTAAGAGCATACGACAAATTCTTGTCTTTTTTTTTATTTTTTAATATCCTGAAACTATAACTTTGTCATATATTTCTTAAGTAGCCACTTTTAATTGTCTGTTGAAAGGAGCTTCCCCACAAAGCTGGAAAACCTCTTAGAACCCCAAAACAACACTGCAAGGCAGCTGCACCAGTGGCTCGTAGCTTCCAGCAGCTAGACCAGTGCTTCCTGTTCAGCCCCTCAGAAATGTAGCTCAGTAGAATCCAGCCTTCAGAAGAAAATGTCACTGGCTGTATTTATGAGCCTGAGGATGGGGAAAGATGTATTAACTTTGCCAGAGAGTGTAACACAAACAGGTCCTGTCAGTACAGACACCTGCATTACAGTGTCCAAAGTATCTAACAATTTATATGAGACTTTAATTAGTAAAACACAAATGAGCCAACAAAAACAGGTGAAGAATGTGAGCATTAGGAAGACCCTTGAATAGCCAATAAATGTGGAAAGGAGCTCTGCCTCACCAAAATAAGGCAAATTGTAAAGGTACGTTTTCCCTATACAATTAGTGAGTAATCTGTGATGTGGCACTTCGAGATCATGTGACTGTCTTGTTCCCAGAACCTTTTATCTGGTGGTCTTAGCATTCACTATGATCTTTGTCTGAATCAGTGGGTTTTTTTTTTTTTTACTTTTTTTAATGTTTATTTATTTTTGAGAGAGAAAGAGAGAGTGAGCGCATGAGTGCAAGCAGGGGAGGGGCAGAGAGAGCAGGAGACACAGACTCCAAAGCAGGCTCCAGGCTCTGAGCTGAAAGCAGAGAGCCCGATGCAGGGCTCAAACTCACAAACTGTGAGATCGTGACCTGATCTGAAGTTGGCTGCTTAACCGAATGAGCCACCCAGGCGCCCCTCTCTGAATCAGTTTTTAAGTAATGTTTTTTCCAATTCTATCTTTACTTCTAGATTTATTAGCTGACATTTTTCTGTAAAGTGTAAAAAAAATATGACCGTGAGCTTGGGAATTCTGTTGCTGTTAATGTGTTATGACCTTTTACTTTTTTTCTTTGTTTTTCTTAAGATCTGGTTTATGGAAACTCCTTTCTTTTTCTTTCTTTCATTTTTTTTAAACAAGTCCCTACATTTCTTTGACTGCTTCCTTGCTTTCTGACAAATAGTTTGAGATTGGCCTTGTATTTTTTTTGTCCCAGAACTAGAACTGGACATTTGTTTAGGGAGCCTTGATTCCTTTTGCTGGGAAATGATATTTAGAAATCAGGGTTTGTTTGTTTGTTTGTTTGTTTGTTGCTCCGAGATGTCATTACTTCTAGGCTCTTTTCTGTGTATACAGGGATTTACATACACATACATACATTTTGTCATGGATAGAGTAATATGTATGTATGTATATATGTGTGCATTTTTAGTTCATAACTTCACTCTGATACTCCAGTTCAAATCCAGCACCACCAGGTTCTTTTTCTCTTCCCACCTGTGCAAACGTAAGCATTTATGTTTCCCTTATCCAGCACGAAGAAGTCTGTTTCTTGACATCATCAGTGTATGTGCTCGGTGGCTCTGTCCTTCCTTATATGCAAAACAATTTTAAAATAACTACACTAATACCATACTTTACATCTGTTAGATTGGCAACAATGGAAATACTTAACATAACAAAAATGTCAGGAACATTTTATATATAAAACTTTCATATACTGCTGGTGAGTATAATTGTTTTAACCCCTTGGGAGAACATTCAGGTAATATCTGGTAAAGTTGAAATGCCCTTAACCCAAACCATTCCATTTCTAAGAATATCTTCTCACCCATGGGTAGAAGGATACATGTACAACAATGCTTATTGAATCAATTTTTGGAATGTTAAAGATTAGAAACAACCAAAATACCCATATGGGTATTTAGGTATTTTGGTTAACATGAATGAATTACATTTATGTCTCAACATGACCAGATTTTGAAAACATGTCATTTTTAAAATGCATAGTGCATACACACAAATAATATTGTGTATTTATGAATACATATGTATACATAATGAAATATACAAACACACATTGGAATAACCCATAATAAACTTGTAATATTGATTTTATCTAGAAGGAGGAGAATGAGTCTGGGGAAGAGTAAAAAATGTAATACCAACTTCAACAGAAATGTTTAATTTTTAAAAAAGAATAGGAATTTGGAGTACCTGGTACTCAGTCAGTTCAGCATCACCTCTAGGTTTCAGTTCAGGTCATGATCTCATGGTTCGTGTGTTCAAGCCCCGCTTGGGATTCTCTCTCTCTCCCTCTCTCTTTGCCCCTCCTCTGCTCACGTGCACTTTCTCTCTCTCTCAAAATAAATAAACTTTAAAAAAAAGAATAGAAGTTAAACATTACAGTATTACTGTTTGTAAATTTTGAATGGTGGGTACATTTCTGTATAATAATAAATACTATCAGAGAATATTTGAGAAGATTAAAATCATTCAAACTTTCTGCTTTTTCCTAGCGCCTTTGGTGCCTGATGGTGTGAAAGTTAGGGGGAGTTTAACATTTTTTATTTGAGTACAGTTGACGCACAATGTTACATTAGTTTCAGGTGTGCAGAATCGTGATTTGTAAAGTTTATGCATTATGTTATATTCACCGCAAGTGTAGCTACTGTCTGTCCCCATGCATTTCTATTACACTATCATGGACTGTGTTCCTTATGCTGTGCCTTTTATTCTTGTGACTTATTCATTCCATATAGGGGAGTTTAATTTTAATTCTTGAAAGAATTTAATATTTGAAAGGTATTATAGAAATAAAATTAAAGTCTGTTAAGTTTCGTTCCATAGGAAGAAACGGTGTTTTTTATGTGGAATCTTATTAAATTTTGTATATATTTCATTTACATGGCTAGTACATTTATTTTTTTTTGTAGAATACTAGAATGCCATGCTATCAAATATTGCTTAAAAATAGAAGGATTACTGGGGCGCCTGGGTGGCTTAGTCCGTTGAGCGTCCGACTTTCGCTTGGGTCATGATCTCGCGGTTCGTGGGTTCGTGCCCCGTGTCGGGCTCTGTGCTAACTGCCAGCTCAGAGCCTGGAGCCTGCTTCAGTCTGTGACTCCCTCTCTCTGACCCTCCCCTGCTCGCACTCTCTCTCTCTCTCCTAGAAATAAATAAAACATTAAAAATTTTTTAAAAAAATAGAAGGATTACTTCTAACACTTTTTTCTTTTGTTTAAAGAACTACTTTCCTTTTGGTAGTGTTTATATATTTTGGTCTATTAAAAATATCAGTAAATATTTAAAATCCTAGGTATTTTAAAAATATGTAACTAAAATTATGATTTGTAGCTGTTCTCTAAAATTTCCTCACTACTGAATTATGTTTAAGGGTTCATTTTTAAGATAAGTATTAAGAATTTAAAATGCATCTTCCCACGTATATACATGTTTATTGTTTTTAAATGTATTTGAATAAGAATATATATCTGTGTATGAAGTTTTTTAAAAATCACCCGGTCACCTTTACCAAATCTCACTTTCCTGAGCCAGGTGTTTTTCTTTTACACTTTAGTGTTACCTCCCACAGATTTTTCAGTGCATGTCACTTTTTAAATAGCATATTTTTATTTTTTTATTTTTTACTGAGGTATATATTCTGAGGTATGTAACATTTTAAAATGTTTCAGGTGATAGCATCATAGTTCAGTTTTTGTATGCAGTTAGTCTCCTTCATCCATTTCGATCATGCCCCAACTCCCTCCCCACCCTGATAACCACCAATGTGTTCTCTGTATGTACAAGTTTGGTTTAGTTTGGTTTGGTTTTTTAGACTCCATACATTAAGTGAAATCATATGGTATGTATCTTTGTCTGAAATATTTCACTTAGCATAATACCCTCAAGGTCCATTCATGTTGCAAATGATAAGAGTTCCTTTCTTATAGCTAAGTAGTAGTAGTAGTGTGTGTATACATACACACACACACCATATTTTCTTTATACATTCATTCATCAGTGGTTACTTAGGTTGCTTCCATATCTTGGCTACTGTAAATAATGCAGCAATGAATTTAGAGGTGCATATCTCTTCTCAAATTAGTGTTTTTGTTTCTTTGGATAAATGCCCAAAGGTGGACTATTTGGATCATGTGGTGGTTCTATTTTTAATTTTTTGAGGACCCTGCATACTGTCTTCCATAGTGGCTGCACCAATTTACATTTCCACACATTGTTCCTTTTTTTTTCCACATCTTCACCAACACTTAGAGTTTCTTATCTTTTTGATACTAGCTGTTCTATCTAGTGTGAGGTGATATTTCATTATGATTTTCATTTGTATTTCTCTGATAATTAGTGATATTGAACATCTTCTTATGTACCTCTTGCCATCTGCATGTCTTCTTTGGAAAAATAACTCTTCAAGTTTTCTGCCATTATTTGTTTTTCTGCTATTAATGTTTGAGCTTTTTTATATATTTTGGATATAAACCCCTTATTGGGTATATGGTTTACAAATATAGTCTCCTATTCAGTAGGTTGCCTTTTCATTTTGCTGAAGGTTTGCTTCACTGTGCAAAAGCTTTTCAGTTTGACATGGCCTCACTTATTTGTTTGCTTTTGTTGCCTTTGCTTTGGAGTCACATCCGAAAATTCAACTCCAAAACCAATGTCAAAGAGCTTACTGTGTATATTTTCTTATGGTTTTATGGTTTCAGGTCTTACATTAAAGTCTTTTTCAGTTTTGAGTTAATTTTTGTGTATGGTTTAATATAGTAGTCTACTTGCATTCTTTTACATGTGGCTATGCAGTTTTCCTAACACCATTTACTAGAGCTACTGTTCTCTTCCCATAGTATGTTCTTAGCTTCTTTGTCCTAAATTAATTGGCCATAGATTTGTGGATTTATTTCTGTGCTCTTTTCTGTTGCATTGATCTATGTGTCTGCTTTTATGCCAATACCATAGTGTCTTGATTACAGTAGTTTTATAGTATAGTTTGAAATCAGGGTGCCTGATACCTCCAACTTAGTTCTTCTATCTCAAGATTATTTTATCTGTTTAAAGTCTTTTGTGGTTCTATACAAATTTTAGGATTATTTTTTCTAGTTTTGTGAAAAATGCCATTTGGATCTGATACAGATACAATAGACCTCTAGATTGTTTTTCATAATATGGACTTTTTAACAATATTAATTTTTCAATCCATGAGCACAGAATATCTTTTAGTTTGTGTCTTCTTCAATTTCTTTCTGTCTTATAGTTTTCTTTCCTCTCCATGGATAAATTTATTCATAAGTATTTTATTCCATTTTATTGTAATTGTAATGGGAATTTTTTCTAATTTTTTCTTTCTGATAGATCATTAGTAATGGATAGAAATGCAATAAGTTTAGGTATATTAGTTTTGTATTCTTCTTTACTGAATTCATTTATTACTTCTAATCATTTTTTTGATGGAGTCTAGGGTTTTTTATGTATAGTATGTCATCTACAAATAGTGACAGTTTTATTTCTTCCTTTGTCATTTAGATGTCTGTCTTCTTTTTCTTGTCTGATGGCTGCAGCTGGGAATTATAATACCGTGTTAAATAAAAGTGAAAGTCAGCATTCTTGTCTTCTACCATGAAAAGGAAGAACTTTCTGCTTTTCCCCATTGGGTATAATGTTAGCTGTGGGTTTGTCATATATGGTCTTTATTACGTTGAGGTACTTTCGCTCCTTACCTACTTTGTTGAAAGATTTTATCTTAAATGAATATTTGATTTTGTCAAATGCTTTTTTCTACATCTATTGAGATTATCCTTATCATTCCTTTTACTTAATGTGGCGCATCACATTGATTGATTTGTAGATGTTGAATCATTCCTGCTTCCCTGGATAAATCCCACCTGATCACCGTGTATGATCCTTCTAATATATTGTTGAAGTCTGTTTACTAATATATTAATAAGGATTATTACATCTATGTTTGTCAGGGATATTGGCCTGTAATTTTCTTTTCCTGTGGTGTACTTGTCTGATTTTAGTATCAGTGTGATGCTGGCCTCATAAAATGAGGTTGGGAGCATCTCCTCCTCTTCCATTTTTGAAAGACTTTGAGATGTATGTTATTAAATCTTTTTGAGTGTTTGGTAGAATTAACTAGTGAAGCCATTTCTTGTAGACTTTTGTTGGAAAGTTTGTGATTTCTGATTCAATCTCCTCATTATTAGTAATTGATGTATTTTCTTCATGATTCAGTTTGCAAAATTGTATATTTCTAGGAATTTATCCACGTCTTTTAGGTCGTACAATTTGTTGGCCTGAAATTGTTGATACTAGTCTCTTATGATCATTTGTATTTCTCTGGTACAGAGAACTGGTAACTTCTCTTTCATTTCTGATTTTATTTGAACCTTCTCTCTTTTTTTCTTGACTCTACCCAAAAGTTTGTCAACTTTGTATGCCTTTTTAATAAAGCAGCTCTTTGTTTCACTGATCTTTTCTGTTGTTTTTTTAAAGTCTTTATTTCATTTATTTCACTCTGATATCTATTGTTTCCTTCCTTCTAATATTATTTTCTTCCTTCTTTTGGGCTTTGTTTTCCTTTTTCTGGTTATTTTAGGTGCTCCTTTAGATTGTTTGAGATTTTTCTTGTTTCTTGATGTAGGCCTGTATTACTAAACTCTTCCCTCTTAGCACCTCCTATGTTACATCTTATAGATTTTGTTGTATTTATAGATATATTGACATTTAGATATATATCATATTTCTGTTTTCATTTGTCTTGCACATGTGGGCATGCGCGTGTATGTGTGAGCATGCGCGCATGTGTGTTTACTCTTTGATTTCTTCATTAGCCTTTGTTTTTTTAGTAGCATGTTGTTTAATCTCCACCCATTGTGATTTTTTCCAGTTTTCTTTTTGTAGTTGATATCTAGTTTCATACCATTTTGGTTGGAAAAGATGGTTGGTATGACTTCATTCTTCTTAAATTTATTGAGACCTGTTTTTTGTCCTAACATGTGATCTTTCTCAGAGAATGTTCCATGTGTATTTGAGAAGTAAGTGTTCTGCTGCTTTTGGATAAGATGTTCTGTATATATCTTTAAAGACCAGCTGATCTAACGTGTCTTTTAAGACCAATGTTCCTATATTGGTTTCCTGTCTGGATGATCTCTCCATTGACATAAGTGTGGTATTAAAGTCTACTACTATTACTGTATTGCTGTCAGTTTCTTCCTTTAGGTTTGTTGACATTGGCTTTATATATTTTGGTTCTCCTTTGTTGTCCACAAATGTTAATATCTTTCTGTAGAATTGACTACTTTATCATTATATAATGCCTTTCTTTTTCTTTTATTACAGACTTTGTTTTTAAAGTCTGTTTAGCATGGCACCTGGGTGGCTCAATTGCTTGAGCACCTAACTCTTCATTTCAGCTCAGGTCATAATTTCACAGTTTGTGAGACTGAGCCCCAGGACAGCATGGAGCCTGCTTGGGATTCTCTCTCTCTCTCTCTCTCTCTCTCTCTCTCTCTCTGTTACTCCCCTTGCTCTCTCTGTCTCTGTGTCTCTGTCTCTGTCTCTCTCAAAATGAGTAAATAGGGGCGCCTGGGTGGCTTAGTCGGTTGAGCGTCCGACTTTCGCTTAGGTCACGATCTCGCGGTTCGTGGGTTCGAGCCCCGCGTCGGGCTCTGTGCTGACTGCCAGCTCGGAGCCTGCAGCCTGTTTCAGTCTGTGACTCCCTCTCTCTCTGACCCTCCCCTGCTCACGCTGTCTCTCTCTCTCTCTCTCTCCTAGAAATAAATAAAAATATTAAAAAAAAAATGAGTAAATAAACTTTTAAAAACTAAGTCTGTTTTGTCTGATATGAGGGTACCTAAACTAGCATTCTTTTAATTTCCACATCTTTGGAATATATTTTTCTATTCTTTCACTTCCAGTCATGTGTCTCCCTAGATCTGCAATGAGTCTCTTATAGACAACATAGAGGTGGGTCTTGTTTTTTTATCCATTCAGCCACCTTTTCTTGTGTGTGTGTGTGTGTGTGTGTGTGTGTGTCTTTTGGAGAATTTAGTCCATTTACTTATAGTAATTATTGATAGGTATGTGCCTCTTGCCATTTGGTTAAATCTTTTCTGACTTTTATCACAGTTCCTCTCTTCCTTTCTTCTTCCCTTGCTTCTTTCCTGGTGGTTTGATGACTTTCTTTAATTTATGTTTATATTCCTTTATCATTATTTTTTGTGTATCTACTATAGGTTTTTGCTGTGTGGTTACCATGTGATTTATATATAACAGCTGATACATATATATATATATGCA
Source organism: Hyaena hyaena (assembly GCF_003009895.1). Taxonomy (NCBI): domain Eukaryota; kingdom Metazoa; phylum Chordata; class Mammalia; order Carnivora; family Hyaenidae; genus Hyaena; species Hyaena hyaena. The sequence goes on from NW_024080673.1 coordinate 1,381,002, forward strand.
CATATTATCTATGTATATATATGTATATGTGTATATATGTATATGTGCCAGCTGCTCAGGGGATGTCCTCTATGTTGACTGCACATGCGTGCCAGCTGTAGCAGAGCTGTAGCAGGGCCATAGGAGGGTATGTAGGCTGGACTAGCCCACTGGGTACAGTAGCATAGTAGGAGCATTTGGGGCCAGGGGAAGCCTACTGGCTTCAGGAACCTGCAGGGGAACCTGGGTCCAGGGCAGGTCTGCCAGTTTCAGCATGACCAGGAGAGAACATTGGAGCAGGGTAAGCCCATTGGTGCTACCAAGGCTGAGGGAGTACAGAAGTGGTGACTGCCAACATGGCAAGTCAGAATAAGAACTCAAAATGGGCACCTACCAATACCTCCTTCCTCAGAGAAAGTCCTGCCAGTGGATGCTTATCTCCAGCAGATGCTGAAAGAATAGCTCATAAATCTCCTTTCTATATGGTCTAGGCACTTTTCAAATTTCTGCTTTTGCCCTCAGTCCCAAGATGAGTGAATCTGTACAGGAGCCCTTTAGTTACATATAGCCTCTTGGATCTCCTGGACATAAGCCCCATTGGTTTTCAGAGCCAGACTTTTTGGGGATTTGTCTTTCCAGTATAAATCGCAAGGATTGGGGTATCTGATGTGGGGCTCCAGCACCTTGCTTCTCTAGGAGAAATGGTGAACTTCTAAGATTCCTCCCTATGCCAAGGATAGGATTTTTGGCAAAACCACGTCTCTGCCTCTCCTACCCATCTTGATGTGGCCTTTACATGGACTATTGTGGATAAGCTCTTCAGGTAGTTTTCCTATCTTCTTGAGAGGGCATTAATCTATATATAGCTGTATTTTTTTGTATACATGAGAAGAGATAAGTTAAGGATCTTTCTTTTCTGCTATCTTAAACCGTTCTGGCCTCACTATGCGTTGTTATACACACATGGTTTTCTATAAATTGGAGTTCTATAATGCGGAGACCATTTGTTTTGATGTGTCTATGCTTTGTTTGTATTTGGTGGTTTCGGGCCAGGATGCAAAATGTCCTTTGAATGCACATGCTACTCGCCACTTTGTTATTATACCCTCCAGTTTCATGCATTTTAAGAAATATTCAATTTGTTGAAAAGTCCTAAGCATATTTAATCTACTGATAAACATATTTTTCTTCTGAATGTTGCCAAACTTTCAGCATTTCCTATGGAGATTTTTCTATTTATACTAATTTCTTTCTGATTCTTTTTTAATAACGTCTTCATTTTTAATTTCCTACACTTAACATTTTTTCAGATATTTCCAATTTTGTCAATTAATCTTTGCGAAATTAATCAGATTTGCCCACTGTCATCAAAAACTTGTTTAACTAAAAAGTTTGTAACAGTTCTAATTGGATGGTTTTTAACAGGTTGTGAATATTTCTGTAGTGTCAGCATATTAAAAGATGTTCATTTTCTATTTGTCCCAGTGCCCTGCGGCTGCAGCTGGAGGTTTGAGCCGGGGCCAAGAAGAGGGACCTTCCGTTGCAGGAAGAACAGATTGTATATGTTAGCACATGACTCAGCCCAGCCCATCAGCCATAGTAAACGGGGGACTGAGAGATTCAGAGAGGAGGAGACCAAGGAGCAGAGTGTGAGCTCACCAGGCAAAGAGAGGATAAAATGAGGGCATGGAATTGGCATTATCTTTATCTCCTTCCTCCCTTAATCAGAATTCTCTTCTGTCACACAATTCAGCTGTTGGGATAAAAAAAATATATATATATGTGGTACCAGGGCTGGTACTGTACCAGTATAGATGGGTGTAAGAGTACTGGTTGTTAAAATATTCAATTTCTTTTCTTAATGTTTGGTAAATAGCCTCTTATTCAGTCCCCTCATTGTACTCCCTCACCCCACCAGTAGGGCCATCGGACATCCCTGTGATGTGGCATAACATGGGGCCTCTAGGACTTTGCTTCAGCACAATACTGGTTAATGCTTCTGTTGTTACGTATGCGCTGTTGTTAAATATGTGCATAATACCTGCGTGGAATTAATTCACACAAGTGAATGAGTCACAGTTCTTAACCTCTCCTAAATATATTTACATTTTTTTAAGGAAATCATTAATCCAAATGTAACTCAAATGGAAATCCAACTCAATGTAAACATCCACCACCATGAGGAAAAATAGATCTGCACAGCCCAGATGACTGTCCCCTAAGTAACAAGTGTTGTCTAGGAGTCCGTCACCAAGCTCACTGCCTCAGATGCAATCCTATTTCTCATGCTTCTTTTTTTTCTACTTCTGAAGGCATTTGACATCTGACTACTGTTTTGGTTTAGACATGTTTTGATTTTCCTACAATGGCTTACATTGAGCAATGAAGTTGGTCATTTATAGATAAAAGGAGAGAAGGGCGTGGAGTTAATTATTCTACATTGTCATTTCTTAGTGATTAAAGGCTGTTTCTAAATACAATATACTGAGTGGAATATTCCAATAGGAAGCCTCCTCCTCTCTCTGATTTTCATTTATGCTCCATCATCTGAGGGGTATCCCTTTCTTTAGCAATAGCTGTGAGAATTGGGCCCTTCCCTTAACCTCTACAGAGCCCTTTCTCTCTTTTGGCCCTTAATGGATAAAGAGTAACATCATTATCCAGCCATTTGAGTCTGACTGAGGTCCCCTTCATCCATATTATATATACTGTAAAGTATCCAAAAAGAAAGTTGGTACATACGTGATTCATTCGTGAGCAAAAGAAAAGACTCTAGTTTAGTGGGGTTAACAAGCCCAACTTGTACCTAAGGCAGATCTTCTTTCTGCTTGGTTTCTCTTCTTCAAGTCTCAGTAAGCCAGAGTTGCTTCTGTTTTCTAACTTCACACAGTAGCTCTCTATCCATTTTGGAACACATCTCCAGATCCCAAATTCAGTCTCTGATTTTGAGGTCTGTATTTAACCTTACCAGTTGTTTTCATTTTGTGTGCTCAGAGTTCAATAGCTCACAGTTTTCCTTTCTCCTCATTAGACTCTTCCTGGTTGCCTACCTTTCTTACCCTGCCTTGGCACTTGAACCTTTGACCTGGCTCATACCACTGCCTTTTTCCTATCAAACCCGTCCTCAAGCCCCCTGCCTGGTCTGCTGTCCTCAAGGCCTTCTTGAACACCCTCAACCCAAAGAAGATTTCTATTCCAAACACTCACACTTGCATTAAAAATATGTAGGATGGCTGCTGGTCTTAAAAAAAAAAAAAAAAGTGTGTAGTTGGTAAGAAAAGCTCTTTAACACAACTATGAAATTTAAAAATATGCCCTCAAAATTCAAAAACAAACCTTGCATCTTTTATTAAATGCTAACATTGTATGAAATGTTTCTTTTGTTGTGGGCTAAGGAGTACAATAGGGAATTGTCTCATACAAATGAAAAATAATACTGTTTCCCACATATTGTCTAGTTGAGAAAAGGCTGACAGCAAAATAACGTTACCCATAGGAGCTATGGCACTCATGAAGTCTAAGTTTTTCTTAGCCAAAATCTTGTGCTTCTGAATATGCAAATGCACTGGTTTCTTGAAGCTAACACGTCTTAAACTAGACTCTTCATTTATATATATTTTAGAACTCAAACCACTCTCTAAACTATATAATTAGTCTTTATAATAGCCTAATAATAAGGACAAGAGGATGACCTCATTGTTACGGACAGAGACATATAAATGTCTCCGTCATGGCCTACATGACATAGTGCTATTATTAGACATTTATCTTTGTTTGTCTTTATTACTTGAGTCCACTTAGTAATAACAATTCACTCAGTAGTAATAATTAACATCTATCAAGTGGCTATTCCATGCAGCCACTGTGCTAAGCCCTTAAAACACATAATCTTATTCAACCTTCATAGCTATACCCCAAGGTAGATACTACTCCCAAGCCCCACTAAAGCTCAGAAACCTTAAATAATCTGCCTAAGTTTATACAGCCAATAAGTGACAGACCAAGGATTTGAACCCAGGCCTTTCTTTTCTACAGCCTACCTTCAAGACCTTGCCAGACTGTACCAGACACATTATAGTTAGCACACTGTGGACCCTCAGTTATTTGTGGAATGAATAGAGCGTTGAAACACTTCAGTTTGGTTTAGTCAGTGTTTATATGATAGGTACAATGTACAGGGCATTTAAACACCATTATATAAATATTTTAGGTTATATTAAAACCACAATTAGATATGACTTCACACCCACTAAGATGTCTAAAACTAAAAAGACAGACGACAGGTATGGGCAAGATGTAGAAAATTTGGAACACTCAGACATTGCTGGCAGGAATGTAAATTGGAATGGCCATTTGGCAAGATAGTCTGGCAGTTCCTTTCAGTGTTAAACATAGAATTACCATATGATCCAGCAGGTTCATTTTCAAAGAAATTCACAACATACGTCTGCATAAAAACTTATACATGAATGTCATAGTCCAAATATCCATCAATTGATGAATGAATAAACCAAATGTGGTATATTCATACAACGGAATATTATTTAGCCATAAACAAGAATGAAGTTCTGATACATGCTACAACATAGAAGAATCCTGAAAACCTTGTGCTAAATGGAAAAAGCCAGACAAAAAAAGGCCACATATTGTCTGGTTCCATTTGTATGAATTGGTCCAAATGGGCAAATCCGTAGAGAAATAAAGTAGATTAGTGGCTGTCAGGGATTTGGAGGAGGGAGAGATAGGAAGTGACTGCTTAATTGGTACAGGCTTTCTTTTTTTTTTTTTTAATAGTTTATTGTCAAGTTGGTTTCCATATAACACCCAGTGCTCATCCCCACAAGTGCCCTCCTCCATGCCCATTACCCCCCTTCCCCTCTTCCCCACCCCCATCAGCCCTCAGTTTGTTCTCAGCATTCAGGAGTCTCTCATGGTTTGCCTTCCTCCCTCTCCCCTTTTATTTCCCCTTCTTCTCCTCCACGGTCCTCCATTAAATTCCCCCTAATCCTCCCATATGTGCAAATATATGGCATCTGTCCTTCTCTGCCTGACTTATTTCCCTCAGCATAACACCCTCAAGGTCCATCCACGTTGCTACACATGGCCAGATTTCATTCTTTCTCATTGCCATGTAGTATTCCATTGTGTAGATAAACCACATCCTCTTGATCCGTTTGTCCGTTGATGGACACTTAGGCTCTTTCCATGTTTTGGCCATTGAGAGTGCTGCTAGGAACATTGGGGTCCATGTGCCCCTATGCATCAGCACTCCTGCATCCCTTGGGGAAATCTGTAGCAGTGCTATTGCTAGGTCATAGGGGAGTTCTATTGTTAGTTTCCTGAGGAACCTCCACACTGTTTTCCAGAGGGGCTGAACCCGTTTACATTCCCACCAACAGTGTAGGAGGGTGCCCGTTTCTCCACATCCTCACCAGCGTCTGTAGTCTCCTGATTTGCTCATTTTCGCCACTCTGACCGGCATGAGGTGGTATCTCAGTGCGGTTTTGATTTGTATTTCCCTGATGAGGAGGGACGCCGAGCATCGTTTCATGTGTCTGTTGGCCATCTGGATGTCCTCTTTGGAGAAGTGTCTGTTCATATCTTCTGCCCATTTCTTCACTGGTTTACTTGTTTTTCGGGTGTGGAGTTTGGTGAGTTCCTTATAGATTTTTGGATACTAGACAGGCTTCCTTTTTGAAGTGATGAGAATGTTTTACAAGTAAACAGTGGTGATGGTTGTATAATTCTGAAATACTACAAAAATCACTGAATTGGACACTTGAAAAGAGTGAATTTTATGGTGTATAAATAGATTATATCTCAATAAAGCAGTTAGTTTTAAAATACTACATGCTAGGTGCAAAGCTAAGGAAAACAGCTAACATTCCTTTCGAGCTTACTCTTTAATTGGGAGAGATGACTATAATCAAATCATTTTAATGAGATATAATATATGTCAAAATAGAGATATGTAAACCAGGCTCTGGGATCACGGTACAGAATAAATAACTACTGTGGGCATATGGGAAAGGTCCGTTTGGAAGCACCTGAGCTGAATTATGAAGGATGAGTTCAAAGGGGGTGGATCTAGTTCAGCCAGCCCTAGGGAACACCGAACGCATTCCCCAAAGCACAGTGATAAGAACAGTTACCCCTTGTTCTGGGAATGGGAATTCCATGTGAACCTGTGAGTTAGGGACTCAAATGGGAAGAAACCAAAACTCTGGCCCCAGTCAGAGGAAGAGGAGCCTAGAAGTTGGATTTATCCTGGAAAGAGTGTAATGTCATCCAAGGCTTCTAAGCAGATGAATGACCTGATCAGATTTCTGTTTTCAGAAGATGATCCTGGTAGCAATGTGGGAAATGAATGGAGGGAGAAGGGACAGAGGTTCTTGGAGGCAGTGGTAGATGGGGAAGGGATTATGTCTGCCATCCCTCCCATCCCGTTTGAACTATGGTAAAGAGATTTTTCTGTCTCTGTCTCACGGCTTTCTCCCCGTCCCTGAGAGAGAATTTTTCAGAGCCTAAGAAGCTGGCTGGGCCACAGTTGAGGGCTAATGAGTTACTTTTCTCCCCAGAGCCATGCGTCTCCTGCACTTGTGTCTCCACCATAAGCAGAGTGAAAGCACTTTGATCTGGCAGGCCCTACAGGCTAGATTTGGGCTGAGAAGTAGGAATCCCGTGATGGCTTTGGGTTTTAGCTGGTTTCTTTAACATACCTTTTACCAAAACTTTACTTTAATAGACACAGACCTATTAATAAAGCCAGTTCCTTTTTATTCTTAGGGCTATTACTATATAAAAGGCTGCTTTGGAGGTACCTGAGTGGCTCAGTTGGTGAAGGAGCTGGTTCTTGATTTCAGCTCAGGTCATGATCTCACAGTTCATGAGTTCAAGCTCCAGATCAGGCTCTGTGCTGACAGTGCAGAGCCTGCATGGGATTCCCTCTCTCCCTCTCTCTCTGCCCCTACTCTGCTCGCACTCTCTCTCTCTCTCAATTAAACAATTTTTTTAAAAAACATTTTTAAAAAGCTGCTTTGTCAGGAATTCCCAGATGGAATTTGGGGCACTAAACACCACCCTGAACTCCTAACAGTAGCAATAGTAAGGGGAAAGAAAACCTCCTGACCTTTCAGCAGTAGGGTCAGCCTAGTAACGCCTTGAATGAATTCTGCCTAATATGAATGAATGAATGAATTCTGCCTAATTCTGCAGCTTGTGCAGGAGGAGGAGGGGGAGGGGAATGTCATAACCAGAGACATGCGAGTAGGTGACATTCTGTTCTCATTCCAGAGATCTGTGCATTATGCAGTGTTTTGCTTTATAATTGTTTTTTAAGTTTATTTATTTTGAAAGAGAGAGAGAGCACGCGCGCACCAGCGGGGGAGGGGCAGGGGCGGACAGAAGATCCAAAACAGGTTCTGAGCTGTCAGCACAGAGACCAATGCAGGGTTCAAACTCACAAACCATGAAATCGTGGAGCTGAGCCGAAGTCAGACACTTAACCAACTGAGCCACCTAGGCATCCCTGCACTGCTTTTGATAAACATAATATTTTCTTTTTTACCACATTGTTCTTTTAAACCAGTGCTATTTTATTTCGTTTGCTTTATTTTCTTTATGGCCACAGAGAAAAACATTGTGCCAAAGAGTGGATCCCTGTCAACATTTTAACTACATGAGAGTGGACATTTTACAAAATCTGAAAAAGTCCACTTTTAGGAGACCTGAAATTCATTTTGTTTAGTTAGATGACGAAAACTGTACTCTTGTCATCGTGTCTCCTCTGGCTTGTTTGCAAAGGTTAGGGCAGACACCTTCATTCCAGCCCGGCTCACCACCCGTTCATATCTCAGTGGTTTTGTTAAGTCTTTGAAAGACAGGAGATGAATGACGTGAGGCAGTAATGATTCCTACCGGGGCTGCCCTTTGAGCAAAGTCTCTGAGACTGGACACCGGTGTGTTTAGTTGGTGGTGTGGCCACGCTGGGAAAGCACCAGGCTTTGAAGTGCTTTGTGGATTTTTATGAGTTTTACAAGATTCCCTTTTCTTCTCCTTCATTTCTAATAACTGGCTTTTAATTCTATAATCATGGCCAAGAAATTTGTCTCTAAAGAGCATTAGTTTACCATGGTGCAAACCAGAGCAAACATATCAAGTCCCTGAACCCTTCAAAAATTTTTTTTTTTTTTTATGTTTTATTTATTTCTAGGAGAGAGAGAGAGACAGCATGAGCAGGGGAGGGTCAGAGAGAGAGGGAGTCACAGACTGAAACAGGCTCCAGGCTCTGAGCTGGCAGTCAGCACAGAGCCCGACGCGGGGCTCGAACCCACGAACCGCGAGATCATGACCTAAGCGAAAGTCGGACGCTTAACCGACTAAGCCACCCAGGCGCCCCTCCCTGAACCCTTCAGATAAAAACACACATTTTGCCACCTTAAGCATTTTGTAGTTTTTATTCCCAGCACTTCTCACCAAAAGCAGTATTTTTTCTTACGTTTTTCAAAAGCAAGATTGAACAAAAGACAGGAGCACAGTAACTGAGTGTCAGCTCTGTAACCGAAGAGAGGAATATATTCTTCTGTTTTCCACATCTTATGACACGGGCATTTTGGCTTAACTATATTTTTCCAAAAGCTTTGTGATAAAAATTACTATAAGTTTAGATCACTCCTCCTACTTACAAACACCTACATTTCACTTCTTTATTTATCACATATTAAAAGGGTCACTTAACATTGTTATTTCTTTACAAGGACAGTCATGATGAATTAGGGTATTTGTCAATAATTTGCTAGTATAATGTCTCTTCTAAATGCAAGAATACAGTCAGAAAAGACAGGATTTTCTATGTAGAGTATCATGTCGTCTGCGAAAAGTGAAAGTTTGACTTCTTCTTTGCCAATTCTGATGCCTTTTATTTTCTTTTGTTGTCTGATGGCTGATGCTAGGACTTCCAGCACTATGTTAAACAACAGTGGTGAGAGTGGACATCCCTGTCGTGTTCCTGATCTCAGGGGGAAAGCTCTCAGTTTTTCCCCGTTGAGGATGATGTTAGCTGAGGGCTTCTCATAGATGGCTTTTGTGATGTTTAAGTAAGTTCCTTCTATCCCAACTTTCTCGAGGGTCTTTATTAAGAAGGATGCTGTATTTTGTCAAATGCTTTTCTGCATCTATTGGCAGGATCATATGATTTTTATCTTTTCTTTTGTTGATGTGATGTATCACATTGATTTGCAAATATTGAACCAGCCCTGTAACCCAGGAATGAATCCCACTTGATCTTGGTGGATAATTCTTTTTATGTGCTGTTGAATTCGATTTGCAATAGAAAACCCGACAGACTCCACCAGAAGCCTACTAGAACTGATCCAAGAATTCAGCCAAGTTGCAGGGTACAAAATCAACGTAAAGATATTGGTTACATTTTTATACACCAGCAATGAAGCAACAGAAAGAGAAATCAAGAAACTGATCCCATTCACAATTGCACGAAAAACCATGAATACATAGGAATAAACCTAACCAAGGATATAAGAGATCTGTATAATGAAAACTATAGAAAACTTATGAAGGAAATTGAAGAAGACACAAAGAAATGGAAAAACATTCCATGCTCATGGATAGGAAGAATAAATATAGTTAAAATGTCATTACTACCCAAAGCAATCTACACATTCAGTGAAATCCCAATCAAAATTGCACCAGCATTCTTCTCAAAGCTAGAACAAACTATCCTAAAATTTATATGGAACCACAAAAGACCCCTAATAGCCAAAGTAATATTGAAGAAGAAAACCAAAATGGGAGGTATAACCATCCCAGACTTTAGCCTCTACTGCAATGCTGTCATCATCAAGACAGTATGGTATTAGCACAGAAACAGACACATAGACCAACAGAATAGAATTGAGAACTCAGAATTGGACCCAAAAGTATACAGCCAACCACTCTTTGACAAAGCAGGAAGGAGTATCCAATGGAAACAAGACAGCCTCTTTAACAGATGGTGCTGGGAGAACTGGACAGCAACATGCAGAAGAATGAAACTAGATCATTTTCTTACACCATACACAAAAATAAACTCAAAATGGATAAAGGACCTGAATGTGAGACAGGAAACCATCAACACCGTAGAGGAGAAAGCAAGAAACAACCTCCTTGACCTCAACTGCAGGAATTTCTTACTTGTCACATCCCCAAAAGCAAGGGAATCAAGAGCAAAAATGAACTATTGGGACCTCATCAAGATTAAAAGCTTCTGCACGGCAAAGGAAACAATCCATAAAACTAATAGGCAACTGACAGAATGGGAAAAGATAGTTGCAAATGACAATATCAGATAAAGGCTAGTATCCAAAATCTATAAGGAACTCACCAAGCTCCACACCCAAAAAACAAGTAATCCAGTGAAGAAATGGGCAGAAGGTATGAACAGACACTTCTCCAAAGAGGACATCCAGATGGCCAACAGACACATGAAACGATGCTCGGCATCCCTCCTCATCAGGGAAATACAAATCAAAACCGCACTGAGATACCACCTCATGCCGGTCAGAGTGGCGAAAATGAGCAAATCAGAGAACTCTAGATGCTGGCGAGGATGTGGAGAAACGGGCACCCTCCTACACTGTTGGTGGGAATGTAAACGGGTTCAGCCCTTCTGGAAAACAGTGTGGAGGTTCCTCAGGAAACTAACAATAGAACTCCCCTATGACCCAGCAATAGCACTGCTACAGATTTCCCCAAGGGATGCAGGAGTGCTGATGCATAGGGGCACATGGACCCCAATGTTCCTAGCAGCACTCTCAACAATAGCCAAAACATGGAAAGAGCCTAAGTGTCCATCAACGGACAAATGGATCAAGAAGATGTGGTTTATCTACACAATGGAATACTACATGGCAATGAGAAAGAATGAAATCTGGCCATGTGTAGCCACGTGGATGGACCTTGAGGGTGTTATGCTGAGGGAAATAAGTCAGGCAGAGAAGGACAGATGCCATATATTTGCACATATGGGAGGATTAGGAGGAATTTAACAGAGAACCGTGGAGGAGAAGGGGGGAAATAAAGGGGGAGAGGGAGGAAGGCAAACCATGAGAGACTCCTGAATGCTGAGAACAAACTGAGGGCTGATGGGGGGGGGGAAGAGGGGAAGGGGGGTAATGGGCATGGAGGAGGGCACTTGTGGGGATGAGCACTGGGTGTTATATGGAAACCAACTTGACAATAAACTATAAAAAAAAAAAGAAAAGAAAAGATTTTTCAGCTTGGGGCACCCGAGTGGCTTAGTCGGTTAAGTATCTGACTCTTGATTTTGGCTTAGGTCATGATCTCACAGTCATCGGATTGAGCCCCACATTGGGCTCTGAGCTGAATGTGGAGCCTAGTAGGGATTCTCTCTCTCTCTCTCTCTCTCTCTCTCTCTCTCTCTCTCCCTCCCTCCCTCCCCTCCCTCCCTCCCTCTCCCTCTCTCCCTGCCCTTCCCCAACTGGTGTGCACGCTTTTTCTCTCTCACAATAAATAAGCTTGAAGTAAACTTTTTAGTTTAATTGTGCTGTTTAATTAAAAAAACTTTCCTAAGGCATAAAAAAATATTTTGTCTTCCTGTATTCCTGCTTATCTTCACCACTGAGAAATGCTGATAACATTAATAAGGTCAGTCATTCTTCAAATACAGACTTGGCATAAAGTATGGATTCTGAGTATTTAACTGTCCGTGTGGCTGTTACAGTTTAAAGATTCTGGTCTGTTCTGGTAAAGACCAGTAAAGCTTTCTCCTGTAGGGAGTCTTGTTATTAATAAGTCTGATCTTTTTAGAAAACATTTTGATTTGGGAAACATTTTGTTTATAGTTTTTTCTTACTGCCTTTTTGTCAGATACTTTATTGGTGGATCCACACTCACTTTATAAAAAATAAATTTAAAAAAGACTAATGGTCACTTCTTTAATAAATCTCCACCCGTCCCAGGAACCTGCTAGATTCTCCATGTGGAGCTAATGGTGAGATGTCCCTGTTCCAGAACATCAAGGAAAGTGTGTTTTGCTTTGACTGAACTACCCGATCTTGGACCTGTGCATCCTGCCCGTGCAGCAGCGTCTCCTAGATGTCCCAGTGTCACGGTCCCTGCCCTGTCTTTTCCTCGCCTCTTCTGTTGTTTCCGTCTCTCTGGCCGTGTGGGCGCCCCCGTGTCATTTGCTCTCCTGTAGGAAGGTGCTCAGAGTCTAGTTCCCATGATGGATAAACCAAAGGAGCATGCTTTATGCCTGCGCTGAAGTTCCCCTGTTTTGGTACAATACTCACTAGGTGCAAATGATTGAAAGAAGCTAGAGGGATTCTCAGTCTTTAGGAGAATGTACTTCTTTGTTTCTCCTTAAAAACAGTTAACTCACCACCCATTTGTTCACTCACATATGAACTTTTGATCTGTCTTTACTTCTGGACAGTTAAGGAGAGAAATGGAGCTGCTCAAACCACAGGTGCATGTTCAGATATTTTATTCTAGTCCAGTGGCTCTTAATCTTTGTTGGGTCCTGAATCCATCCCTCTGAAACCGTGGAGAAAGTAAACAAGTGCTCTCCAAAAACGTACACACAATACAGACAACATTTATAGATAATTTCAGGGGTTTCTCAGCCTCACAGGAGGCCATCCATGGTCTTGTGAAAGGCCCCTGGGTCCGAAGAACTCTTGTTCAGTAAACCTGCAGCCCTTCTCTGTTTCCGTCCAACATGTGTGATTATCATTAGGATGTGTCAGAGAGATCTTCCCACCTGTGTTTTCTTTCACTCCCAGCTGCTAAGTCTCAGAGAAACCTCATCAACCACCCTTCTGCCGGCTTGCTCAGAGGCCTTCAGAAAACATTAACTATAGATATAACATAGATCGGTCTTGTAATTGATTATCTCGGAGGAAGCCTTTGTTTCTGTTAGGCCTTACAGCTTCTGGCAGCCCATGGCCATGGCACCAATTTGCAAGTTCACTACCTATACCCATGTTCACCATTGTCCAGTGTAGCCATCATAACATTAACTAAAGTCATTGCCACTGATTAATCTTGCCCTCTCCTTTCTCTAAATTTAGGCTCTTCGTGATCCTTCAGTTCCCAAAACTGTGGAAAATGATTTCCTTTAGACCTTTTCTGGGTTTTATGTGCTCAAGTCTCAATTTGTTATTGCCCAAGCACCTGAGCTTTCCAAATAACACCTACACCGATTACTCCTGCGTACCGGCCCTTGTAGCAGCAGAGGCAGCCGTCAATTTGTGATTACTGTCATTCACCACTAACCTTTACTGTGACTTGCCTCTGGCACATAATGAGAATTTCTCAAATGTTAATTCTAAAATTAAGCATTACTTAAATAGTAAAAGAGGTTCTTTTAAAAAAAAAGCAGCTTAATTAACTGTCTTAATTAAAGAGATCAACTATGAAAGCTGATATTTTAAGGCCCTGAGAATTATTTTTTTGAAAGATTTCTTAGGTTTTGTTTTGTATTGTTGGGAGCGTTGATTTTTTTATCAGCAAATCTAAAACACTTTTGGTTTGGTTCTTTATGGGAAGATGGAGACATTAAAATGTTTTTAAAGAAACAAATTGCTTACAAGGTAGAATAGGACAAAAGATTCTAATATTATCTAAACATTATTTCATGTAAGTGGCAGCGATCTGTTACTGCATATTTTATTTATTTAACTGTTTTATTTGCTCCTATTAACAAATATATCTCAAGGATGCCTAGCTGGCTCAGTCAGTGCAAGATCAAGATCAAGAGCAAGTGCAAGATCAACAGTGCAACTCTTGGTCTTGGGGTTGTGAGTTCGAGCCCACATTGGGTATAGAGATTACTTAAAAATAAAATCTTAAGAAAGAGGTATCTCCAAATGTATCTAGGAAGACAGCCAGTTGAGAGGGGCGAGGGGTAAGAGAGTAAATTGAAAACAAGCATAGGAAGTGAATGACTCCTTAAGTAATGATGGAATCCTTAGCAGCCTTCTCCTAATCTGCCCCCAGATTCCTGGTAGCCAGCTTGTATCCTTCAGGCAGGAGATTGGAGGACTCCCTTCTGGAGAACCAGGAAAATGACAAAAGTGTGTGATTATATTTGTAAATTTATAATCCTGAATCTTGGCATTTTGACCACTTTTAAGTGTACAGTTGAGTGGTAGTGCTACTTAATATTACATTGGCAATGTTGTGCAATCGTCATCACTGTTTTCAAAAGTTTTCATCACCTCAGAGACTCTACCCATTTACCATAACTCCCCATCTCCTTTACCCCTTAACCACTAATCCTTCTTTCTATGGATTTTCTATATCTTGCTCTTTTATTCAGCACAGCTGAGAAGTGCAGGTAAGATTTATTCTGTAAAATATCTTTACAATATATGGTATTTTGCTGCCGTTATCTAGTGTCTGTCAGTGTTAATCTATTGCTGCATAACGTATTACCTCAAAACTTTGCGTCTTCAAACAACAGTTTGTCTTCTAACTATTCTCCAGATAGTCATATTAATTATGGTTTCTGTGGGTGAGGAATTCAGCCCTAAGCTTATGAAGATGATGTGCCTCTGCTCCACGATAACTGGGGCCTTTAATGGAGGACCCCAAGTCTGAGATCTGGAAACATCTTGAGGTTTGTTTACTCACATGTCTGGCAATTGATGATGTCTGTAACCTAGGGGCCTGCCTGGAGTTGTCATCTTGAACATCCACACATGGTTTCTCCATGTGGCCCAGGCTTCCCCACAACATGGTGGCTACACTCCAAACACAGGCAACCCAAGACATAAAGAGAAAGGGATTCAGCAACCAAGTGGAAACCATAGAAGTCACACACACTGTCACTTTCACCGTATTGTGTTGATCAAGATAGTTACAAAGGCCCACCCAGATTCAAGGGAGAGGAACACAGACCCCACCTCTACATTTGGTATGTCATTGTCACATTGTGAGAAGAGCATGTCAAATAGAAGAATTGATGAGCCCATCTCTGGAAATTCAGTGTGTGTCCACTATGGTACCTCCAGCTGGAATTCTCTAAAACAGACTCCTTTAATGTTCCTTTCCTGCTAGCTAAATCACTTGTGGTGATACACATCCTACTTTCTGTAATGCGGAGGTTGAGATTTACACATGGAAAAGAAGATGAAAAACAGAAGACAATGATGGATCTTTTCTTAGAGAAATATATTTTTTGAAAACAAGATAATTATTAAGATGTGTCTGTATGCAATTCTAATTAATAGCTTTAATTCTATTTGAAAAAAATGCTCCCCAGTCAAGAAAATACTTTAATATGAAAAACATTGTTTATGAATACCGTATTTGTAGCTTGGTTATGAAAACATTTTTGTAGGTTCTTGATTGACTTGAGATATTTATACAATCCTCCATTCCCTGACATACCTCTAGAGCACACAGTTTATTGCAGTATAATTTTATTACATAAATTCCATAGCTACGTTACCTAACATCTCTGAAGCTTTAGTGTCCTCATCTAAAATGTAGGGAGAATATTGGCACCTGTCTCACAGAGCTGGCCTGAGGATTAAATGAGTTAATATATGTTAAGCGCTTGGCACCTTGTAAGTGCTAAAAAAAAAAAAAAAGCTAGACACAGGAAGTATATAGATGTGTTAATGATATTCTGCATATATGTATATATGAAGAGTCAGAGCATAATTGAATTCATTTCCAACAAGGTATTCAAAAGATAAAGGAGTATGGTTACTGAAAATAGTGGTTAAGCTGTTTCAATTAGGAAGAACATATTAGATTGCTTCTTAATTTGCTGTTTGTTTTTCCCAGTTTGAAAAAGAAAAACAGCATGATATTCGATCATTCTTTTCACCAAAACCTAAGAAAAGGCAGTTGGTGGCCTCCTGCGATGAACCAGGGATATTCCAGGAGAAAAATACTGTTGTGCCAGCAAACCCTGGAAAGATAGCCACAAGACATAGCATTGATTATGAAAGCAATTTTGAACCTGAAGCTAAAAGATTAAAGTCGGTTACCGACAATGACCACCGCAGTGTCCCAGAGGAGAAGCCATCCTGGCCCAGGCGAACCACGGCTCACGCCCAGGCAGCCACCCGACCCCTTCTTGGAAAAGGCTGGCAGTGTGGCCTCTGCACCTATATCAATAACTCCGTGTTACCATATTGTGAAATGTGTGAGAATCCTCGAGGCGGTGCTGGTGAGTAGATGGAGTGTGGCCCTGGAGGGGGCTGGTGGTGTTGTCTTCATGTAATCGGTGTTTTTACAGGCAACTGCTGTTGTCGAAGGTTTGTGTGACTCGGCACCGACTTCAGCTTTTAAGCTGGAATAAGAACTTTATACAGTGAAGACTGAATTGATCCCCTTGTGGAATGTGCAAAACTCCCAGTTCTGTCAAGAATGTATATCCAGAACGTCTGTGACATGGCATTAGTTTGGCACAAATGGACATTTCTCATTAATGCCAGCAGGATGTGAATTCAGTGGGCAGGAATAGAAGCTCGGTTGCTATGGTAGCAAATATGCCTTATAGTCATAGACCTGCTGTTTTCTTTCTCCTGTAGATAATACTTGTTTTAAAAGAAATTATAGATTGTTTTTGTTTAAATAGCAAAATAATCCAGTGTAGCTCCTTTGCCTAGTACGATATACATGGTGTCCTGTTTCTTGCATGGCAAATCTTAAAAATTCCTCTATAGATCTTCTTTTAAGAACCAATGTTGTAGGCTTTATGAGTTTATTCTTTTCCAAAGCTTGCTATTTTAAAAGTAGAAACTATAAATATACCTCAGAATATGTTTTTATAGCATGAAAGGCCTTTTTCTGATGTTTTGTGTTTGAAACGATTGTTAATACTGAGTCTGTCTTAAGAAAAAAGATCATTAGTATTTCTTATGTTTCCAGTGTTAGAGCCCAAGTTCATGGTAAGTCAAAACGCCACGTTGACAGTTTTGGAAACTGCAAGGAGTCATTTTATCAGCTGTGATCATTGTACACATCTCCTTTCCCATCATAGGTGAATTCTTTAGAGAAGTGACATTAACCAAGAGTCAGATGAGACATGAGCAGTACTGCCTTTCTTGCTTTTCTGTGTCTTAGTTTTCATCTGAAAGAAAATGTAATCAGTAGCTGAGTCTTTCCTCTTTCAATTCTTGGTGTTCCTGCAAAAATGACAAGTCTGCCATCTGGGTGGTTATATTTGTAACGTCAACACCTGTTGTCTGTGAACTAAATAGGAACTACAAGCTTATTCCATATAATATCATAATTTGCATTATCTCATTCAATTTCCAACTACTCTAGGCCGTAAAAATAAAGTATCTCATGACTACAGAATAGTGTCAGTTCACATTAAGTATAAGTTGAATGATTTAACAATGAAAGTCATAGTTTAATAGGGTTTTATATTCTGATTTTCCTTGGTGATACCAAGAGCAACAATGAAAGTTTCAAGACCCATGATTTAATAAGATAACTCTCAAACAACCTAAAGAAAAATAAAACTCCTTCTGTGACTGTTAAAGTCTGATTAAACAGAAGTACAAATTCTAAGTAATAGTGATAATACTGTATATAAAACTTATAATTATTAGATTAGTATTACTGTACTTGGCATAATGATTTCTAATCTTGATTTGGAAGTACCCCCCAAAAGTACTGAAGGGCAGAATTCTAATTCACATGAACTTTTTTTGAGAGACAGAATGAGTGTGAATGAGTGAGGGGCAGAGAGAAAGGGGAGAGAGAGAGAATCCCCCAAGGGGCAAAGAGAGAGGGAGAGAGAGAAGGGGAAAGAGAGTGTGGAGTCTGACATGGGGCTCGAGCTCATGAACTGTGAGATTATGACCTGAGCTAAGTTGGATACTCAACCAACTGTACCACTCAGGTGCCCCAAATTCATCTACATTTTTTAATCAGGGTTTGCCATACAACGCTTTGAGGAAATGGTGGAATCCAAAAAACTAAAGGAGCAATATTAGGAAATTACAGTCCTATAAAGATTGCTACATTTGGTAAATTTTTGTAATAGTATATATTGAACACTAATATTTGTCAATAGGTAACACTTCTTTTGTGCTTCTTTTTTTTTTCTTAAGTAATCCCTATGCCCAATGTGGGGCTTGAACTCACAACCCTGAGATCTAGAGTCGCATACTCTACTAACCAGCCAGGTTGCCCCCTTGTGCTTTGTTCTTAACCTCCATAGTTTTTATTTGGCATCTTACAGCTCATAGGCCCATACTTCTGTCTCTCACTTGAACTGCAGTTTGTCACATGCCTATGCAATATCTCTACCTGGGTGTCTAATGGGTTTGTCAAGGTTAATATGTCCAAGATGGAATTCTTGATTCACCACCACCACACCTAACACCTAAATCTTCTCTTACCTCATCATCCTTACAGTGATGCAGCATCCTTAACTCCTATCTCTCCTCCCACACTTGATTTGTCAAGTTTTGCTGGCATAACTTCTAAAGTGTATCTTGATTCTGGCCACTTTTTCTTTATTGCTTCCATCCTTCTAGAAGCCACCATTTTCTCTCCCAGACCTCAGTGGCATCTCTGCTAGACTCTCCGTGGCCCTTCAGTACACAGCAGTCAGAATGATTCTTTAAAAACCTAGATGATTATATTCCTTTGCCTAGAACCCTTACTGGCTTCCGTTTCTATTTCTGACACGTGGAATGGAATCTCTAGGAAACAAGGACCTATCTCATTCTTCACTGCCTATACAGTACGTACTTGGCATTTAGTGACTCCCAATAAATGTCTCCAGAGAATGAGCAAACATTGTTCACTTTCTTTCTTTTTATAAGACCTAGTTGTAACTTTTTAAAAGCTGGTCTTAGAGTAAGTAATGATTTTATCTAAATTTATGTGTAAATTGTTTGATTTTCATAATTCTACAAATAGATAGCCTCAGCAGTACTCAGGATACAAACGAAAACGGGAAAGGTGATCCTCCGAAAGATACCTCCAGCAAAGCTGAGACTAGTTCTGACTGTGAAAAACAAGGCCTTGCCCCCTCAGAACCTAAACCATTGGCTGAGAGCAAGGAAGAAATAGCAAAAATTGAGAGAGAGGATGGACTCACACCCCAGCCAGGTGATGGT
Organism: Hyaena hyaena; assembly: GCF_003009895.1. Classification (NCBI taxonomy): domain Eukaryota; kingdom Metazoa; phylum Chordata; class Mammalia; order Carnivora; family Hyaenidae; genus Hyaena; species Hyaena hyaena. The sequence goes on from NW_024080673.1 coordinate 1,400,096, forward strand.
AAGTCTTATTTACATTTCCAGTGTCCAGATGAGAACCATGCACTTAGAGAATACTGTTAGTAGATTTGCTACTACTACCATGTTTTAGGGTCCTTGTATTCCTATTTATATTAAAAATACAACCATTTGGAACCACACCCTAAAACACCAGATGGCTGGAGGAACAAAGCTGTGGACACTCAGATATGACACAGAGAGCAGAGCCGACCTATTGCTTCCCATGCTGCCCTCGGCCCGTGCCCCAGCCTCATTTGACCCAGGTCCTACATGCAGGAGGCAGTGTTTCTGATATTTAGGAGGCTCTTTGGGACAAAACAGTAAAGATCAACAGATTATTAACAGCCACTTGACAGATATTAATCATTTGCACGTGAATTTCTTTTAAATGGCTACAGTTAATTGGTATATTTTAAATGGAGTGTTTTAGGTTTTTTCTTAAGGAAACAATGTCAAGATGGTATGAATCATGACCACACTTGGAACCAGCCATGTAGTGTTTGGATTTATTTACTTTTTGGTTGATTCCATTCATTATGTAGAGCTGTGATGGGTGGCACCTACCAGCCCATATGTCAGATATTACTATCTTTATGGGTTGGCTGCCCAGAGTTTGTGAGTATTTTGGAGTTATTTTCTTTTCCTTTCTTTTCTTTCTTTTTTAAAATTGTTTTAGTAAGAATATTTTGGGGGTTTTTTATTGTTTATTTGACAGAGACAGAGAAAGCCTGAATGGGGGAGGAGCAGAGAGAGGGAGAGAGAGAATCCCAAGTAGGCCCTGTGCCCAGTGCAAGCCCAGCACAGGGCTCAATCTCACAAAACATGAGATCAGGACCTGAGACAAATTCAAGAGTCAGATGGGTAACCAACTGAGACACCCAGGTTGGCCCTTGGGTTATTTTGTTAATCAGTTAGTGAGCATAGTAACTCACAGATTGAGGTTCTCACTATAACAACCCCAAAACTGTTATGAATGGACAGTTGAACTTTTTCTTCTAAATCAGTTGCTAATTTAAAGTCAGCTTCATAGCTTTAAAATGAAATGTTCAGTTAAGAATTTCTGAGCTCAGGGCTTCCTCCTTCCCGCAGCCCTCCTTCCTTCTGATTCCTCAGGTTCTTCTCAAAAAATATCTTGGAATGGCCCCCAGTTTAGGTATGTTAATTTTAACAGTCTTTAGGTGTAGTCTGAGGTGGGGCATTTCTTTCATAACTCTGATTTCCTTCTTCCGGCTCTGACAATGCCTCAAGTGCTGAAGATGTTGTTATAGGACAGCATGGGGCTCACTGAACTAAACAGCAGACCCAGAACAAACAACTGGCAATTGTCATCAACTCCCGGGCCATGAGTCTCTTCATCTGTGACCGGGAAATTCTGGCTTGTTTGTTGTAAATTGGTCCCTTGATGAAGGCATGTTAGCTGTACTTATACATACTTTTCAGAAATCACTAGACCTTTTGAAATTCAGTTCTGCCAGTGAAAATTCCACTGGCCTCATCCACTCCAGACAATGCCAGCTTTTTCCCCACACCTGCCCCCCTTCCTTTTTTTTTTTTTTTTTTTTGACTTATCAGATCACTGGGTTGAGAACTTGATATAAGCGATATGCTTCACATCTCCCCACTAACATGGATTTCCATGGCAAACAAACAGAAGAAAGACAGGAGGCACACTATGTTGAAGTGTTTATTCATTCCACATAAGCTCTTAGACTGGAGTGGTATGTGCTTTGCAGGGACTGTGGGTTTGTTCTAACTGAAATTCCAGGGGTCTAGAAGGATAGTTGGGTCTTCACAAGATGTGTCCTCTGTCATCTCAAACCATTAAATTACATTTCAGGAAAACAATGAAAAGAGAAATACATTCCCCCATGTAGCCGCTAGCTACCAAGAATATTAGCTGATTTGGAATCAATCCTATAATGCTTTTTATCAAAGAATGACTTCTGATCTTTAAACATGAATCCATTAACCATAGCTCTTCAGAAAATCTGAAGACAGTGATTATACATTGCATTGATATTTATGTACATTAAGAAAGAAAATCTAAAAGTTAAACTATGACTTAATATCTTAATGACAGCCCAGACCAGCTCAGAGCACCCTCTGTTGCTTTGCCATTTCCTTCATTTGCCCTGAGGGAGGTGGCAGTTTCTTGGCATGTGCTAGGCAGCCCGTTTGCACATCACAGTATCCAGATGTGAGAGAGTGCCCGCTATCTGCAGGGATCTCCTTTGCTCAGGTCCCATGAAGCACTGGCTTATTCTTTTGCAAGAATATAAAAAACATTGGCTGTTCCTCCAGTGATACATATTTACTCCTTTAAATATCAAATTTATGCTCCACTGCTTTATATCCAAAATTTTTCGTATACATGATAGCTTCTCATTTCAATACCAAATCAGAGTGAAGCATTTTGAAGACACTTTACAGGTAATTAAACTCAACTCATGTAGTAACAACAAAGCACTTGACTCGAGCGTGGTGTTAAAGTAACAACACCGCTGTAAGTCACGACTAAGCCTCTGCATGCTTGGGCCATGCCAGCTACCTCACAACTGCCACCTGGCCAGCAATGATTGTAAAATGGCACGCTTACTACCTGTCAGCTTGCCAGTTTCAGAGATGTTAACGTGTGGGGAAAATGGACATTTTTGAATTCATGAAATACAAGAATACTCCCAAGTTTGTAAAGTGACCAGTGCCTTGAGTAGAAAAATTAAAATATGATGACATTGCCAAGTAGAATGAGAAAGCATAGACTTCCAGATCTGGGGAAATACTTTAGAAGGTCACTGAGGGAAAAATAAAATAATCATAATCATAAAGTCATTTAGGAACTGTGGCAGAGGTTAAGGGCACAGGCTCCGTAGCCACATGACTGGCCTTAAGTCCTCTTACTGGTCGTGTGACCTTGGGCATGCTAATGTGCCTTAGTTTTCTTCTCTGTAAAATGCAGTACTTATTTCTGAGAGACGTTAATATTTATACTTAGAACAATGCCTGGCACATTGTAAGGACTTGATAAGTGTTAACTATAATTATTATTTAGATCCACTTTGATAACCCTGTCTCCCCTACAGACTGTATTGGTCAGTGAGACCCAGAAGTGATCAATAAAAGGAGATTATCAGAAAAAGAGCTCGTGCACATCTATCTCCTTTTGTGAATGTGAAGCACCAGGTCATAGGGAACCCGGCATTCAAAGGGCCACTCACAAAGCTGATTGCTGCCAAACCAAAATGGTGCTCCTTCTGTCTCCTAAAACCACTCTAACTAAATGTCTACATTTTAGACTCCCTCAAGACTGATAACAACTCTTGGTGGCAGGAAATTCTCCCTCATACCTAACTCCTATCTTCTCAGATAATTCTCAATTTGTTTCTCTCTTGTGGGATCATTAGCAAAAGTGCAAAGCAACTGGTTCCCATATAGGACACTATGGTCTTAGATGGCCTGCCATGGTAGTTTTATTTCAAGCCCAGACACATGTCCTTTGTGAAATATGATGATATAGTTTATATAGCTCTTCCATCTTTCTAATCCACAAAAAAGATTAAAATAAGCTATTTTGCATAGATAGGAGTTAAGCCTTCAGGTTCTTTTTTATCTTCTCTATTAGAACAGTTGAAGATTCCAGACAATCTGCCAGTATACGACACCTTAATGTTCTGTGCAAGTAAGAATACTGACCGGATTCACCTCTATACTAAGGTAAGCATCATGCGGATTCTACAGCTTAAAATGTGCAGAAGCCTTCCTTTTTTTCCATGTGTCAGTGGTGATAGTTACTTTTATTAACAATGAGATAGGCATCTAGTTCTTTTTCTCCTTACTAATTCTAACATTTCTTTGTTAAATCTAAAGACAGTGAGAGGCAAAACAGCATAGTAGTTAAGAGCATAGACTTCAGGGCCAGACTGCCTCAATTCACATCTGTTACTGAGTGTGGAATCTTAAACACATTACTTAACTACTCTGTGCCTCACTTTCTTCAACTTGAAAACATGGAAAGGAGTTGTTACAAGGGTAACATGAGCTAATTCTTATAAATCACTTAGCACTGTGCCTCGCCATAAGGAACTCTCAGTAAGAGTTAGCTCCTAGATTTAGTACATACACACACCCACACACACAACATACATGCGTGCATGCCGCATCTACACAATGGCTACACTATGCAGCCATAAAAAAGAATGATTTCTTGCCGTTTGCAACACCATGGATGGACCTAGAGTATGTAATGCTAAGTGAAATAAGTCAGAGAAAGACAAATACTGCATGATTTCACTTATGTGTGGATTCTTAACAAAACAAATGAACAAACAAAGCAGAAACAAACCCATAAATCAGAAAACAAACTGGTAGTTGCCAGAGGGGAGAGGGATGGGGGGTGCAAAAAACGGGTGAAGGGGAGTGGGAGGCACAGGCTTCCAGCTATGGAATGAATAAGTCACAGGGATGAAAGGTACAGCACGGGGAATGTAGCCAATATCACTGTAGTTAGAGTGCTGTGTGGTGACAGACGGTAGCTGCAATTGGGGTGAGCACAGCATACTACACTTGATCTTGGCCAAAAGGGCAAGAAATGATTGGTGAGCACAGCAGGATGTACAGACTTGTCAAATCACCATGGTGTACACCTAAAATGGACGTAACGTCGTGTGTCAACTGTACTTCAAAAAAGACAAAGTTCTCTCCTTCACGGATCATTAGTACCAGCAGCAGCATCTTTGCAGAAGCCAAACTCTGCCCATCTGTGTTGAGTAGATTCTAGGAAGCTTTAAAAACATGATTGCTTGGATTTGTGCCCTGACATAGGTTGGTGGTCCTCAAGCTTTTCAGGCTCAGGACCACTTTGTACTTTTCAAAGTTGTCGGGAACCCCAAAGGGCTTTTGTTTATGTGGGTTATAGCCATTGACATTTACTACATTTAGGTGGAAACACTTAAAATATTTATTGAGGGTCGTAATAATAAGCCCATTATTGATATTCTTGTCAATAGCTTATTTTTATGAGACATCTTATTTTTCTGAAACAAAGATAACATTTAGGGAGGAGAGTTGGCATTGTTTTACATTTTTAGCAGTTTCTCCAGGCTCTTAATAGAAGACACTAGGACTCTCCTCTCTGCCTATCCCGGGAAACGTCACCATGCATTTGTGACAGAATGAGGGTGAAAAGTGCAAATACCGTTTTACTGTTCTTATGAAAATGCTTGGCCTTTGTGGATCCCCTGAAGTGATCTCAGGGGCCCTGTGAGAATCCTTGGCTTAGGTAAACTAGTCTCAGTATTTGAGGAAAAACTTGCTGAGATTATGAGTACTTCCATTTGGTCCACATGCTGAGATTATGAATACTTCCTTTTGGTCCACAGTATTTCTAACCATTATAATCATTATAAGTATAATAAAATAATATTTGTACCTTTTTCAATTCATGGGCCAGCCTATTGAAAGAACGCCTTTGTCAAGATAACTTGGTTACAGGTTTTATACTAAACCAAGTAGATATAGAGAGATGTGGTGGCCATGTAATCATCTCAGTTCTAACTAATAACTAGAAGGGATTGCTAGAATATAAGGAGATGACTAGGATCATGAATGCCAGAAGCCCCGTGCAGCCTCTGCCGTGGGACCACAGCCAAGAGAGGGAGACCAGGAATGAATCCGGGAGTGACAGCGTTCTTCTTCAAGGCCTGGACTCCCGTCCACCATGTGGACCCTCTCAGCATGGAGGGAGCGCCTAAGCATCCTCTGCTCATCTGGAGATAAGTTCGACTGCCTGGGACCCCTTCACCCCAGTGTGGGGAGGGCTCCTGGTTATGTTTCTCAGACCATTACATGAGGATAACACAGAACTTCAGTCCCCAGAAGGGAATGAAGGTCAGAAAACCAAAAGCAGACACCAGGCCGGATACAACCCAGGAATTCAGAAGCCCTGAAACTCCTTAAACTTTCTACTCTGTGCAGTGGAAACCTACATCCTGGATCACCTGGTCAATGTTTTCCCTCTTTGGGTGGAGACAGGGGAGAAGCTGCAAAGTCCTGGAGTGACAGCCTTGCTGACCCATCTTCCGGCTCCACCACCCACCCTGCATCGCGTGGGCCACCTCATCTTTTTGACATCTCTCTTAATAGCCTCAAGTGCATTTTTATGACTGTGCAAAATGCCTGCATGTCCCTTTAGCATAAAATTGATTCAAGTAATCTCTAAACATGACACACGAAGCAGAGGGAATGTTAACAGGTCTTCTCACAGCTATAAGGTGAGCTGAGGTGAATCTGGAGGTAGGACTCTGGAGAAAAACCCCAGCACAATGCCTAAAAGCACTCCCCTTAAAAGGAAGATCATTAACAGATGTTTACATCCTAGGTTGTAGTAACAGTATCCCTCTAAAGAGCTGTTGGTTTCAGCGAGAACCCCAAGTCTGATTCAGAGTTCAGAGTAACTGTTGCACATCTAAATTCTGAGTCCATGTGTTAAGTACTTTTTGTGTGTTTTTTCCAAAGTGATTATGGGAGCTGTAACTTTGTTTTCAGCTGAGAGAAATGGGATAGGAGTCCAGCTGTTGTTGATACAATAGATTTTCATATGCAGAGGTTTTTCTTCCCCCCTTTAAAAGACATACTCCTGCTTAAACCTCATGTGTAACTGACTAAGCCCTCTCCCTGGTATTTTTTACCCTTAGAGAGAAAGCAGTGAAGGCATTCGGAGGGCACTGGAGAGCCCGGCCCTTCTCTCCACTCAGCATGCTTGTGAGGAACTGTGTGTGGGTAGAATCTTGTTGCAGTGCGACATCCCAGTTTATCTTTTAGGAAACAGGGAATATTGTGCCATTGTATAATTCTTTACTTTTAAAATAATCAGTAGTGCCTACAGACAAAACGGATTAATCATGCCTTCCTAATCTATAATCAGGATGGAAACCAGATGAACTGTAACTTCATTCCTTTGGATATAAAATTAGACCTTTGGGAAGATTTACCAGCAAGCTTTCAGCTGAAACACAATCGCTCCCTGGTAAGAAGAGTCCTCTGCGTATGTTTTAAGTTAAAGTGTGTTGAGTACTGTATAAGGCCACTCTGAGTTTCATGAAAGCACCTTGTGGCCTGTTGCAGAGTCACATCACCAGGCACATTTTCATCGGTGCAGGCACTGCCTCCTAATTCCCTTGGCGCTAGGAAGAACTGTGAAATCTGTTTCCTGGGTGAGCGATCACACCTAGCGTTGCTGTTTCTGTTGATAGGGTCATCCTCACATTGTTGGATTTCTCCTTCACAGCATTAGCAACCGTGCTCTCTGTACCTGACAGTGCCCCCGTTTATCTCTGACAATTAACTTCTAACAGTGACAAATTCTGAGAGCTGGCATGGTGCCGTGGTGGGCGACTCCTGCTCCTTTGGAAGCAGCAGCATACGGCTATAGGCCACGCACCTGCTCTGGAGGCCTTAATTCGGATCTGTGGCTGATTTATCCTCAGCACTGAGAAGCATCAGCACATGCAGGGGCTGACAGCATGCAGTCTGCCGTTTTTTGTTTTTTGTTTTTTAACATTTATTTATTTTTGAAAGACAGAGAAAGCATGAGCAGGGGAGGGGCAGAGTGAGGGAGACACAGAATCCGAAGCAGGCTCCAGGCTCTGAGCTGTCAGCACAGAGCCCGATGCAGGGCCCGACCGAACTCACAGACTGTGAGATCATGACCTGAGCCGAAGACGGACGCTCAACTAACTGAACCACCCAGGAGCCCCAGTGTGCCACTTTTTACGAGAAAATAGTGATTTTGTTTTTGCCCTTTGGGTGGAAATCAAACATTGCCCGTGAGTCAGCTACACTTGTTTTAAACAAAAAGGTAGCAGAGAGTTATTTTCTTTGGTATCATTTCATCCTGATTCTCAGATTCCCAGGAAAGGACCGGTTACAGATAATTGACTAGTAAGTAAGAACATTACCCTGGTAAAAATGTTCCAGGTTTATTGACGGCTGTTTTGCTGTGATAACTTAGGTAGTTGGGTAACCAGGCAGTTCTCAGATGTTGCCTCGAAACCAGCCAGCCTGTAAGACCCCCTCCCCACGCCCAACTCTGCCGCAGCCACTGCTGGGTGTGTGCTTCTGAGAGACAGGCACCTCTTGGTCACACTGGGCACATTATTGCCATTGGTCCCTATGTGCATTAAGGACATTCGCTGGGGCGTCCTGAAATGTGTCTTTGGGTTGAAAGAGAACTGGCCATTGATACTTTACAATAAGATAGGAAGACAGCATCAGTCTGAAGAAAGCCTTAAACTGTGACATTCAGAAGCCTATTTGGGAGATATAATAAAGCATCAGTTTTCTGATGTGATAAGTGGCTTTACTTTCAAAGGAAGATGCCTGGTGAGCCATTAGCTCTTTTCATTGTCTCATTTTCTGCCAGATTTTAAGGTTTGTTCGAGAATGGAACAGTCTAACTGCCATGAAGCAAAAGATAATCAGGAGAAGCGGGTGGCTGTTCTGTAGCCCAATTCTTGCTTTGGAGGAGATCACAAAGCAACAAACCAAACCACATAGCACTAAAAGGTATGAGTTGTCTTTCTTCTTTATTTTGGATTTTATTATTTTGTCATTCTACAGGGAAGGAAGTCTGACACTTTTTATGTAACCACTCATGAAATCCTGATGAGTTAAGAGAAAATTAAACATAAAACAGTCTCTTATTTTATAACAACATAACTAGATGTTTTGTGAATTTGATCAAATCCACTAGAAAACATCAGGCTGACCGGGTCTTGGTCACCATGAGTCCCGCTCATCAGGAAAGAGGCTAGAGTCACAGGCCGGTGTGTCCTGTGACCCACCAGGCCTGGGCCAGTATTGAGCAACAGGAAGACATCTCCCTAGTGGGAGAGGGCCCAGGTCTGGGTGCCGTGCGGCAAGGAAGCTGGTTCTGTTTGACACGCCATCGCGCAAAGGGTGGGAGGTGACAGTTACGGTGGGGGGAAGGGGGCAAGGAAAGGTTTCGTGTCTCATGCCTGTGGAATTGTTTTGCCCTTTATCATTACAGGTTTGTTTGTTTATTTTAATTTTTTTAATGTTGATTTATTTTTGAGAGAGAGTGAGAGAGTGGGAGGGGCAGAGAGGGAAAGAGACACAGAATCTGAAGTAGGCTCCATGCTCTGAGCTGTCAGCACAGAGCCCAATGCGGGTCGCAAACCCACGAACCGTGAAATCATGACCAGAGTCTAAGTCGGCACTTAACCAACTGAGCCACCGAGGTGCCCCACAGGTTTCTTTCTAATCTCTGTATACTTACTTTTTCGGCATCAGAATCTTCTCTGCCCCGCTCAGGTGTCCCCTTATGTGAGCTCAGTCCCCATAGCCTGTAGACTCTTCCCTCAGTGGGAAGGAGTGATTCTCAATTAGCAGTTCTGTGGCCCAGCAGCCGCGTGGCCAAAGACACCCCTGTGGCTCTTGCCAACTGCATACACCTATAATCTGCCTTCATCCTCACATCCCATCAGTTACCATCTCTAGCGTTTTCCGTGCACACAGGTGAAAATCATCCATCAGGGATAGGTGAGAGGATGTACTTAGTCAAACAGCTTGTCTCCCTAGACAGTGAAGCATCTCTTCAGCTGTTTCCAGATGTGGCCTGTGGTATATCCATATGTGAGAAAAAGGAGTGATACTTGTGATAAGTTATGAAGGAGAAAAATAAATATAACAAAGAATGGAGACACAACTATATGTAATTGCCACTGGGACATAGGAAGTGTCTGGAAGGGTATCCTAGAAACCCTACCAGAGTTTTCTCTAAGACAGTAGCTCTTAGCTGGGCGGCGGGGGGGTAGTGTTAAGAAGCATTTTAGTTTGTTAAGATTAGTGGATACAACTGGGGAACATCCAGAGGCTGGAGACCTGGGATGCTGCTCAGTGCCCTACAGTGAACAGAACTGCACTTAAACAATTATCTGTTGCAAAATGTCATTAGTGCCCTTGTTGAGGGATCTTGCTCTAGACCATGTGATCGGGGATTTGTGGAGATGATGGGAACTTTATACTTTACGCCTGGATCACAAACTCCTATGACTAAAAGCAAAGCAGGAACCATAAATGAACAAATGAGATCAAGTGTAAAATCAGAAAAGGTTGAGGTAGGATGTAGAAATACAGTAGATCGGAATGTGTATAACCCATCTGACATCATTCAAATTCTGGCTAAAAAATAAAATGCTGTATGAGTTGATGAAAGCCCTGTGACTAGTTGAATCTGTCCATGAGCTGCCAGTTTCGGACTCACCTAAACTCTTCTGCACTGCTTAAATTGTTCCCACGAGTGTGTATTACTTTATATAAGAAATACATTTAAAATACATGTATGCATTGATAATATATACATACACACACATGCACACACCCCTCATACAGATACCCACTCATGTGTAACAAAAAGCAGATTGCCTGTTAATTTTCTCAGGACTTCTGGTGGTCCTCTCCATTTCCTCATTGTCACAGCCACCATCTTAGTTGAAGTATTGGTCTTCTCTTTACATGACCATAGTTTCCTTCTTAACTGAATTTACAACACTCCAGTCATTTCTAGACATGTCACATGGTTTCCTCTCCATCAGACATGGGTGGCCACTTAAAGAACTACCTGAGAAAGACCAATCAGGTGTAAAAGCAAAAGTCATGAAATCAATACAAACCAAAGTCAGACATACGGTATTATCTATAACATTTTATGTGGATGATATAGGAAAGTTAAAACTGTGTTAAGCAGCATGGGCAGTAATTGGATGTGTGTTTTTAAGAGGTTGCTCTATGGGTGCCTGGGTGGCTCAGTCAGTTAAGCGTCCGACTTCGGCTCAGGTCATGATCTCACAGTTCTTGGGTTCTAGCCCCACGTAGGGCTCTGTGCTGACAGCTAGCTCAGAGCCTGGAGCCTGTTTCACATTCTGTGTGTGTGTCTCTCTCTGACCCTCCTCTGCTTGCGCTGTCTCTCTTTGAACCTCAAAAATAAAATAAAAAACAGTTTAAAAAAATTTAAGAGTTTGCTCTAGCACAGTTGGAAGATGAGATCAGAAGAGCAGACTTGTAGGTGCCTGGGTGGCTCAGTTGGTTAAGCATCTGATTTTGGCTCAGGTCATGATCTCATGGTTAGTGGGTTCGAACCCCACATTGGGTTCTGAGCTGACGGCTCGGGGCTTGGAGCCTGTTTTGGATTCTGTGTCTCCCTCTCTCTCTGCCCATCCCCCACTTGCGCTCTGCCTCTCTGTCTCTTAAAAGTGAATAAACGTTAAAAATTTTGTTTTAGAAAAAAAGCAGACTTGAGGGGCACCTGGGTGGCTCAGTCAGTTAAGCATCCGACTTAAGCTCAGGTCTTAATCTAGTGGTTTATGAGTTCGAGCTCTGCATTGGGCTTCTTGCTGTCATCGCAGAGCCCACTTCAGATCCTGTCTCTTCTCTCTCTCTCTCTCTCTCTCTCTCTCTCTCTCTCTCTCTCTCACTGTCTCTCTCAAAAATAACCTTTTTTTAAAGAGCAGGCTTGAGGTAGGGAGGCAAGTTGCATTAGTTATCTATTATTGCCTTAACAAATTACCACAAACTTAGCACCTTAAAGCAACAGACATGTATTATCTCACAGTCCTGTAAGCCAGAAGTCTGAGATGGCTCTGCTGGTTTCTCTGCTCTGGATTTATAAAACTGAATTCAAAATGTTGGCTGGATGGATTCTTAACTGATAGTCTGGGAAGACTCCATTTCCATGCTCATTTGGGTTGTTGACAGAATTCAGTTCCTTGTGATTGCAGGACTTGGGTTTTCTTGCTAGCTGTAAGGGTGGGGGCCATCCTTAGCTTCTAGAGACTTCTTTGGAGTTGTAGCATGTGGGTTCCTACATCTCAGGGCCAGCAGTGGTATGTCAGATCCTTCTCATGCTTGGAATTGCTCCCTTTCTTAAAGTCAGCTGATGACTAACCTTAATTATATCTGCAATGTCCCTTTACAACATTACCTAGATGAGTGATGGACTGAATATCAGAGACAAGAATCCTAGAGAGTAATTGTTAAGGATACTGCCTCCCACACAAGTTAAAAGACTGCTATAGTAGAGCTGGGGGGGATAGATGAAGACTTTGTTTTTTAAGAATTTTTTTTTAAGTAATCTACACACAACGTAGGGTTCAAACTCACAATCCCAAAAGTTGCATTGTCTACTGACTGAGCCGGCCAGGTGCCCGTGAAGACTTACTCTTAAGGCAGGAGCAATGGGAATGGAGGAAGGGGGATGAAGAGAGGCCTTAGTGGGTAAATCTAGACACTCTGGTCACTGATCAGAGGAAGAAAAAAGAGCAAAGGCTCCAGGGAAATGGACTTCGCAGAGCCATGAAAATAAAACCTGTGCGCCTGCAGAGAAGTGTGCTTTGGGCAAGCGGGCCAGTTCTTGTGGAGAATCCCAGCAAGTCTCAGGGAATCGGAGGAACGGTCTCTCTCTGAAAGCAAGTGCGAAAGATGGGGCTGCCCAACAGCACTGGCTGGACGTCTGTATGAGGAGCAGGTAGACACTGGATGCCTTGCCATCCCCCTGTCCTTCCCGTTGACTTTCTAGAGAAACTGCACCAGGGAGGCATCAGCCTTGGAAAACCAGGCCTAGTGGTGATAAAGGGAGAGGCGTTCTATTGGAAACCAGCACTCCCCAGGCCCCCTTCTCTACTTCCAAAATTCTAGGAGGCATATTTTACTTCTTAGCAAAAAATTAGAGGATTCCTCTCTGAAAAAATGGAATGGCCTTAGAATCAAGACACGTAGATACTGATTTTAAGCAATGGCTAGATATCCAGCCAGATTATCCTGCATTGACTTCCACCAGTTCACAGGACCCGTCCAAGTTCAGAGTTTGCACTTAGGTTTTGAACAGCTCAGTCTTAAATGTTAATGAAGCCAAAATCACCAGCCATTGTTTCTGCTGCTGAGTTCCCATTTGTCAGAGGCAGGCCTGCTCTCCTGGGAGCCCTGTTAGGTTTAGGATGCCACCTCTTTTGTTTTGACCCCCAACAAGCAGGTCAGCAACCTAGAACCCAGCACCGTTTTCACTGTTGTGGGCCACTTTCCAAAACACTCTTCTCTTCTTGCAAAACTTGCCATCCTCCACTGCCATCCCCATCCGGGAATTACTACTAATTAGTAGACAACATTCTCCCTTCCCTATTTTTTTCAAAATTGAGATTTACCATAATCCTTTTGAGAGGTGTTATACTTACATCAACTTCCTAGCAAACCTCAGTGGAAAATTAAATGTTGGTAACTCACAACCATGTTTGAAAAGTTGCCGACGTCCTGCTTTGGGTTTGATTGATCTGTTTCTTATGGCTTTCAGAATTTTGTGCTTAAATCTCTTGTAGGAAAGGTTATTTTTAGTTCTTAAATCTCTGAATAGATTTCTCAGCATCTTTTGAATTTACTGAATTAGGATTCTAAGCTTTTAAACATTGAATAATACCTGAGGCAAGGCTTAGTATCCCCTTGCCCCTCAAAGCTAGGAAGTGTTTGAGTTCATTAGAATCCACTGAAATACTTTAGTGAAGTGCTGTTGTCAAGGGAATAAAATGGTTGAAGAATTGGGGGATGGAGGGATGTGGGAAGTTTTGAAACCCAAAGGGCAAGCTAGAGAATTCTAAAAGAATTTTTTTTTTTTCTTTTTGCTTTAAGAACAAAACACCAGTAGAAATGCAAATATATGAAAAGAGTCACTCTTACTCTTAGTAGGAGAAATGCAAATTTAAAGCCAAAATGAGATAGGTATCATGATTAGCAGAGATGTTTTTAATGGATATGTCTTGTTGATGGGGTTTTGGGGTGATGGTGGGATTCGGAGCTGATGACCAAGAAAGAATTCTTGAAGATGTCTTTCGTGCAAAAAAAGTGATTTTATTAAAGCACAGGGACAGGACCCGTGGGCAGAAAGAACTGCACTGGGGTTGTGACGGGCAACTCATTATATACCCTCAGGTTGGGAGGGGGTTAGGGACAGCATAAGTCTACAAGGAATTTTGGAAGCAAAGTTTCCAGGACCTTGAGGGGCTATCTGTTGTTAGGAAAACGCCATTTATTACCATTTAGTAAAGCCTCAGTCATGAGACCCTTCAGATGTGTATCAGGGGACCATAAGCTTGTAGTATGATTGCCAGCAATGTATCTTCGGGGAGTTGAGATAAAGGAAATTTCTTTTTTTTTTTGGAAATCAATTTTTTTATTTTTTTTTTTTTACAAATAGTTTATTGTCAAATTGGTTTCCATATAACACCCAGTGCTCATCCCCACAAGTGCCCTCCTCCATGCCCATCCCCCCCCACATCCATCAGTCCTCAGTTTTTGTCAGCATTCAAGAGTCTCTCATGGTTTGCCTCTCTCCCTTTCCCCCACCATTTCCGCCCTTCTTCTCCCCCTTGTTGCTCCGTCAAGTTCCTCCTAATCCTCCTATACGTGCAAACATATGATATTTGTCCTTCTCTGCCTGACTTATTTCGCTCAACATAACACCCTCAAGGTCCATCCATGTTGCTACACATGGCCAGGTTTCATTCTTTCTCATTGCCATGTAGTATTCCATGGTATAGATAAACCATATCTTCTTGATCCATTCGTCCGTGGTTGGACACTTAAGCTCTTTCCATGTTTTGGCTATTGTAGAGAGTGCTGCTGTGAACATTGGGGTACATGTGCTCCTATGCATCAGCATTTCTGTATCCCTTGGGTAAATTCCTAGCAGTGCTATTGCTGGGTCATAGGGGAGTTCTATTGTTAGTTTCCTGAGGAACCTCCACACTGTTTTCCAGAGGGGCTGTACCAGTTTACATTCCCACCAACAGTGTAGGAGGGTGCCCGTTTCTCCACATCCTCGCCAGCATCTAGAGTTCTCTGATTTGCTCATTTTAGCCACTCTGACTGGCGTGAGGTGGTATCTCAGTGTGGTTTTGATTTGTATTTCCCTGATGAGGAGGGATGCTGAGCATCGTTTCATGTGTCTGTTGGCCATCTGGATGTCCTCTTTGGAGAAGTGTCTGTTCATATCTTCTGCCCATTTCTTCACTGGGTTGTTTGTTTTTCGGGTGTAGAGTTTGGTGAGTTCCTTATAGATTTTCGATATTAACCCTTTGAGATAAAGGAAATTTCTAAAGGAATTTTTATATGTTAAAGTAGACGTACATGATCCTGGGGCCGGGGGGGAGAAGTCAGGATAATGTTAAGCCAAGATTCCCTTTTGCCTCAAGCAAAGTGTCATCATCGAGGCAGCTGAGCTCCTAGAGGGACTCTGCTTGCTTCAAGGACTTGTCACTGGGCTTTAGGCAGTGAAGGAATTTAATTCTTCATCTGGCTTTGTTTCTCACATCACCCTGGCAGGCACTTAATCCCCCTTATATCTTGATGAGGGTGATGTTAGGGCTCCAGGAAATGGAGTCTATAGGTTTCTGGAGATTAGGCTATGGATAAGATTGCCTTTTTCTTGCAGTTTACTAAGTTATCCATAAACTGAAGGAGACTCCTGTCCTGCATAACTGTGATCTCTGTCAGTCAACCATTTGTTCTCCTTTCCTCTCCCCTGTTCTTGGGCAGCCAGCAGTGTCCGAGGAATATCACACATGTCCCACCAGGCGGGGTTGGGGGGTGCTCTTGACCTGTACTTTGCCTTCAGCTCGTCCCACACTCCCTCACAATTGTGCTAGTATAGATGTGAGGAAACAGGTACTTCCCTGCATTGCTGGTGGACTTTCCTATTGATTGGTACAAACCCAGAGGAGAGAGCAATGTGTCAAAATCTGTTCACATTTAAAGCACCCAAGACCTTTGACCCAGCAATTCTGCTTCCAAGAACTTCTTCTTAATGGAAGGATATTACAACATTGTGATAGCAGAGACTAGAACAACCTAAATGCCATTAATCAGAAACTGGTTAGGCCTCCTGGGTGGCTCAGTCGGTTAAGCGTCTGACTTCGGTCATGATCTCACCCTTCGTGGGTTTGAGCCCCGCGTCGGGCTCTGTGCTGGCAGCTATGTCAGAGCCTGGAGGCTGCTTCAGATTCTGTGTCTCCCTCTCTCTCTGACCCTCCCCTGCTCACACTGTCTCTCTCTTTCTCTCTCTCAGAAATAAGACAATAAAAAATTTTTTTAATTAGAAAAAAACTGGTTAGACATATTGTTCATTTAAATAATGGAATTACATGCAGTCATCAAAGAAATAGGACAACCCTTGTATACTGATATGGAAAGATCTCAGAGATGTATCTGTAGGCAAAAAAAAAAAAAAAAAAAAGCAAGGTTAAGATTACTGTGTGTACTGTGCTACCATTTGTTTTTAAAAATAAAAAGTATAATGAGGAGTGACTGCTAATGAGTACAGGTTTCTTCTTGGGGTTGATGAATATTCTGGAATTAGTGATGATGGTTGGACAACCTTGTGAGTATACTAAAATGCACAGAATTGTAAACTTTAAAATGGTAACTTCAATGGTATATGAGTTCTATGTCAGCAAAAATACAGAGATCATAAAAGGTATAACCTATGCACAGAAAAATATTCTCTCAAAGGATGTATTAAAAACTGCTCATAGAGATAGCTTTGGGGGAGGGGATAAGACTGGAAGATAAACATAATCTTCGCCATAAACACCATTGCATGCCTTTTGAGTTTTGATATATGTGCATGTATCATCTAATCAAAACATTAATAGTTTATAACAAGAAGTAAATCTGTTGATTATTAAATCTACCATAAAAGCAAATTTCTAAGATTTTACCTAAGATTATACTCCATTGTGATTTAACCTTAATTTTATTGTCAAGCTAGCAAACTAAGAAGTACTTGGAAATATGAAGAAATTCGTGTTTAAACTAATTAAAAAGAAGAAAAAAACTACAAAAGTGTAAACTAGCAGAGAAAGTGGGCCATGCTAATTAGAGGGAATTAATTGGGTAATTGCATTTTACCTGCTTAAATTCCCCTGTCACCTTTAATTGGAATAACTATTCTCTTTACTTCCAGTCCCTAAACCATTGTGTGGTATTGATAGTGTTGTGTAAGAAGGTTCTGAATCCCACATCAAGAGTGGCTTTATTTAAGTGGAAGATTCCATAAACCCTGTATGGCTGATAATAATGGAAACAACCTTGGGATTATAGAAATTGTGATTGAACTTGGTTAACTAAAAAGAGAATCACTTAACCAAGTATGCTGATACACCATTATAACTGATCGAGGTGACTTGAGGAACCTTGAAGCAAAGGCCCAAAGGCAGGTAAAAATGCAGTGAAAGATTATCCACACAGCTTGACAAGGTGTTTACTCAAGGCTGTCAGTTGTGCGTATATTTGATCACTTGTGATTCCTACACCCACTCCTCTTGTTCCCTAAGTGTAAATTGGTCCAAAGGATATTAAGTGACCCTTGAATGTCTTAGAAAAATAAATCTTAAGAAAACTAATTTGGAACAGAGGTATCTTTCCCACACATGGAGACCAGTGTTAGGGTAGAAAATTCCATGCCCTAACTTTAGTATTAGCACAATGAAAACCCCTATCTTGCTTTTTCTCCTATTGCTTTTATAAGGAGTAATGTGAGCATGAAATAGAGAAACGCTTGAGGAGAGAGAGGAAATCTACTCACCATGTAATTGTTTTAGATACATCACCAAAGAAGATGTTGCTGTAGCCTCACTGGACAAGGTGAAGAATGATGGGGGCCATGTTCGTCTGATCACAAAGGAGACCAGGCCACAGGACCCTTCTACAAAGTAAAATTTCATTTACTAGTAGGACATAGTAGTACTGTGTGTACTCCTTTAAATTTTTTTATTTAATGTTTGTAATCATACTTTACCTTGATATGGCCACCTTACCGGTTAGAAAGAGCTTTCACAGTATGGTAACTCCTGCACCCTCCTAGCAGCCCTATGAAGAATTGGATGTCCTCACCTTAGAAATTAGAAGGACCCTCAGACCAGGTGGACTAAGTGGTGTGCCCAAAACCATTAGATGCTAGGAGACCTGAGGTCCAGTCTGGGCTCTGCTTCCCAGTCATGAGCTTTTTCTGTCACAAGGAGTTTTTCTTTTAATGCTTCTAACAAACAGCCATGAAAAAAAGGCAAGCATTTGTTGTAATTCCATGTAGGACTTTTCAACATAATTGAGTCATGTACCTTTTCCTTTTATCTTAGCAAATTTTTAAAAAATTATAATAATCAATTGAGTGCATGTTCTGTTTCATTTCTAACTTTGATTCAGTCAACTCTGAGTTTACCTGGAAGAGGCACATACTTAGCAAGTCTAATGTTGATAGCTCCTGTCCACACTGCTAACTTCTTGGCTCTGTCACTGTATGGATGTGACTGTTTCTGGGAGGCCAGCAGATGCTCTCAGAGAGTGTCATGGACACCTGAGTAATGGCCTCTCTGCCCTAGTGAGGTCTGTGGCCCAACACATGTAGAGCACGGTAGCACCAGCTCCAGCTGGGATTTTACATTGGCCTGTCCTTTCCCAGCTGGAAGAAGCATTTTTTAGCTTCTCATTTTCCAACTTCTCCAGATGTTTCAGTCTGATTGTTTAACTTGAAGATACATAAACTCCCAAGAGAGGCAGCATATCTGCATTGAAATGAATTTTTTTAACACACCACTCTTTCCTTCATTTGGCACGGAGCATCGAGTGCTGACTGTGGCTATTTTCATTTCCACACTCAGTCACAGAATCCATGGGTCCTACATTTACTGGTTATCAGTATTGAAATTTTAAAGGCTGTTACAGGAAGTAGTGATTATTTAGACTAGTGTACGTGTTCATTAGTTAATGTTTTGTTCACTTCTAGAAAGTTCCTTGATGATGGAGTATGTGCCCCATTTCTGAATCCCTGCATAACCCAAGCAGATCTCACTGTGAAGCATTCTGTATCCAAAGGCTATCTGCAAGCTGTGGATAATGCAGGAAATCCACTTTGTCTTCTCTGTCAGCAACCTACTTGCCAAACTAAGCAAGAGTGTAAAGTGAACACTTGGGAGTCACGGTTTTGCTCTCTGAACTGTCAAGAAGAGTTTTGGATTCGTTCTAATAACAGTTACCTGCGAGCCAAAGTATTTGAAATTGAACACGGTGTGTGTCAGCTATGTAACCTAAATGCACAGGAACTCTTTCTCCGTCTGAGAGATGCCCCCAAAAGTCAGAGGAAGACTCTTCTGGATATTACCTGGATCTCAAAGCTCCCGTTAGAACAGGTAAATTATAATCCTCTGGCAGAGAGAAGGCAGCATTGTATTGAATGATGAATATTGACTCGTTTTCTTTTTTTTAACTTTATAGCTTATTATAGCAGCTTTTGAAAATATGTGTACAAAAGTAGAATAATCAACTCGTATAGCCATCACCCACCTTGAACAGTTACCAACATTTTGCCTTCATTTTCATCTGTCCTTCACCTCAGTTCTTTTTTTCTCCTGGAATTATTTTAAAGCAAATGCCTGACAACATTTCATTTCCTCTTTTATTTTTTTAAAGTGATCTCTATGTCCATTATGGGGCTTGAACTCATGACCCCAAAATTGAGTCACATGCTCTACTGACTGAGCCAACCAGGTGCCCCTCATTTCCTCTTTAAATCCTTTCATTATGCATCTCCCACAAAGACTTCCTCCCTCCTTCCTTCTTTCTTTCTGTCTCTCTCAAATATAATCCCATACCTGGGCACCTAGGTAGCTGAGTCGGTTGAGTGACTCTTGATTTCCACTCAGGTTATGATCCCAGGGTTATGGGATCAAGCCCCACATCAGACTTTGTCTGAGCATGAACCTGTTTAGGATTCTCTCTTTCTCTCTCCCCTGCTCATACTCTCAATAAATACATAAATTTTAAAAATTCCCTTACCCCAGGACCCATTATTATACCCAACAGTTATGATTCCTTAATTTTAAGTCCAGGCTTGGTATCCCAGATTGTCTCAAAAATGTCTTTCTGCAGTTGTTCAAGTTAGGATCAATATATGACCCACATATCATATTTGTTCATTATGCCTCTTATGCTCCATTTAATCTATAATATGACCCCATCCCATTTTTACACCATTGATTGTTCAAGAAGTTGGAAATTTTGCCTGTCGGATTTCCTACATTATGGGTTTGTCTTCCTGTATCCTCATGGTATTATTTGACATGTTTCTCTATCCCCCTGATTCCAGAATTACAGTTATTAGATATAGCAGCTTAATTAGATTCTGATTAAACTATATCAGGGAAAGATCTTAACAGAAGATACATCCCATGGAGAAGTACCGATGGTCTGGTTGTCACTTTTCGTGATGTTAGTATTGAATGACCGGGGGCAAACAGATAATCCCCAAAATGTAGTTCATTACAAGGAGAAGAAAACATTTATGTTCATCCCACTGTAAAATGTAATTTTAGCAGAACAATTTATGAAAAATATTATTCTTAGAAAACAGTCATCAATATTCACTTTTATTTCCAAAACTCAATTGGTTTCTAATGTTGTGATCTTATCGGTTCTAAGTTTCAAACTAGAGCATAATGTGTAATTTGGTAGTGTGCTTAATTTTTAATAAATCACTCCTGGGCCATTCTGTGCCCACTAAAATATTGAATAAATTTCTGCCAGTTGGTCAAATCACACACTTTTTATTAGTATCACCAAATTATGACAGAATTAATTAAGCATTTCTGCACAGATGAATTAGCATGACTTTGAGAGCTAGAGAATTATACTACTTCCTTCATGATGTCCGGAGTTCCTGAAATATCCTTTTGTCTAATTAGATACAGATTCCCATGGCCGGCGGCATGAAGCTGATTTTAATGTCATCTTTGTTCAAAACCATGGACATAAATAAAAACAGTCTTTGTATTCATTTTTATCATATTTAAAAAACTACAATGCTGTGAGCTGGTTTTTCTACCTCAAGTAGAATGTGAATATACATCCCATCTTAATGTGGGTCATCACCGAAAATAAAGTGCATACGTGTGAGCTGGCCTAAATAGTGCTGCTTTAAATGGACATCTTTGTCTATATGCACGTGATAGAGGTTTGTCGTAGAAACTTCCTCCCAGTCCATGGAACTGGGGAGGTTCTCAGACGAACAGCAAAAAGTTCTGGGTGACCGCTGTTAATATTAAATTCTCACTGTGACAGTAACAAATGAACGTGGGCCAATGATTAAAGATTATCTGACTCAGTTATATTCAGAAGTTTTTTATTTCTAACGTGTTCTTATTCTTTTCACAGTTTTGTTTTAGTGACTATATAAACTAGCCCAAAGGTGCAGAAGCAAGTAATTTTTCCCAATCTGTCAGGAGTCGTGGTATTTTATACTTGTTTGTAATTTTTTCAAAATGGGTTAGGTAAGGGAAAAAGAACTTTCTCAGAAACGTATTTTATTGCTTTCAAATTGCTAACCCAAAGGCTTTTTCCTATTCACAATAAAAGCTATAAAAAGCCATCCTAATGTATTTTTTGCTGTGATTGTGCTGTGTAAACATGATTGCACAAGGCAAAACCAACCATTCCCACAGTGCGTGTTGAAAAATGCTGATCTTGTGTTCTTATTGTAGCTTAATGAAATGATAAGAAACCCAGGAGAAGGGCATTTCTGGCAGGTGGACCACATCACGCCAGTGTCCGGCGGCGGAGGACAGTGCTCCCTGGACAACCTGCAGACCCTCTGCACAGTTTGTCACAGAGAGGTAGGTGAAGCTTTATAGACCTGTTTGACTTCATCCTGGGACATCAGATCAACAATCAGGTGGAAGGAATGGAGGAGTCCGTATCCCTTGTCTGAGATCCGAGATGCATTTATCCCTTTCATCACCTAAGTTTCGTCTTGAGGCCTGTGTAAGTTCTCAGTCACAGACAGAAGAGAAGCTACTTCCCTTGTAATTCATTCTGGGACAGGAAATTGTCACCACCACCTAGAAGAAAATGAATATAACTTACACAGTCTCGAGAAGACCCAGACCATCAAACTAGAAGTTTGGTGAATTGGGGCAACAACATATATTTGCATTTGCAGCTAAGGAAGTCCCGAAATGTCAGAGGACAGTAATAAATGTTTCTAGGGCCAACCCAGTTCAACGTGCAAACATTCACTCCTGACCCAAGTGCGAAACCTATTCACCTTGGCACCAATTTGAGCAATTACCTGTTCCTTAAAACAGGAAGGGAAAATAAAATAGTTTTATTTAATAACTAGGATGAATTTTTAACGGGCAGTCTAGCAAAAGGATCTGATTAAAATTTTCTTAGAAGCATACATTCCACATGCAACTTTCTCTCCACCTTTTTTCCCAATTCTGGCAAGATGTAAGCATTTGCCCACATTCCCGTGATGAGCGTTCATAATGTCTATCCTCCAAAAAGGCTACCCATCCCCCTGCTGGGTACACGTCCACTGCACCTGATTTAGCTGTGCCCATCCTCGTGAACTTTGAAGTTGTTCAGACATTCTTTTGTTTACACACCGTTCCTTACATTCTGAGGTTGTTCCTTCAGATAGATTCTCAGATGTAAAATCACTGAGTCAAGTGTTTGGATATTTCTGAGACGGTAGGACTTTATTTCCAAGCTGTTTTCAAAAGGACACTGCTCTGTTATGCTCCTCCCGCCCTGTCGGTGGAGGCGGGGCTCACTTAACTGCACTCCTTGGTGCACAGTGGTGGGAGAGGAGTGGCCAGCCACTATTTTGTGGACCACAGACACTGATGTTTTTAAAAATGCTGATTAATGGTATTTACACTCCCCAAAACTGTTCAAACCCTTTACCAGCGTTCATAGTGTTTAAGTACTTTTTTAGCTTTCCTTTCATACTTTAAATTCCTTCACAAATGTGATTTTTACATAAACAGGATCTTATAAGCAGGGTTGTTTTATTTTATTTTCGTCTCTTAACCCTCTCTTCTCCCCCCACCCCTTCCCTCTGGATAACTTCACACATACATGAACTTCATCTGGGGGAAAAAAGTCATCTGATTTACTTCTCAGCTGTGAAAATTATTAGCACATTCGAGACCTGTAAGAGAATTAAGACAGAACCAAAAGAAAACCCATCACCTTCTGTGATCGTTTTTTTAGACTCTCGTGAAAATTTTTATTTGTGGGAATAGCAGGAGAATCTAGTTCTGACCTACCTCATTTTGTTTCTCTGCATCGGCTTGGGGTGGGGAGTGGCTTCTGAGCCCACAGAATAGGAAGCAGGCGGGCCCTGCATGACTGCACCCTGAGAAACTGCAAGATGCTTTCTATGAGGCCTCACTTGTGTGAGGAGAATCAGGGCCTCCTGTAGTCCCGAAAGGAGAGATTCACAGTCTCAATGGGGAGTAAGTCATTCTCCAAAGCATCTGATCCTAAGTGAATCTAGGACCTCAGCGCACTTACCAGAGCTACTGCGAACCTCTGCTAGTGGGTGTGTTGATAAAGTAGATTCTTCCAGAATAACAAAATGCAAAGAATTTTTGAGTTTCTGAAGCCACCACTTTTTCCTAACAAGCATATTTTTTAACTTTTAGAGAACTGCCAGACAAGCTAAGGAAAGAAGCCAGGGGAGAAGACAATCTCTAGCATCAAAGCATGGATCAGATATCACAAGATTTTTGGTAAAGAAATGAAGTAGAAAAGTTTTTCAATGGATGACAAATGCTTTCTAGGTGGAGGTATTTAACACAAAAAGTTTTGTCATGTTTCTCATTTAAAGAGTGAAAAATTTCAGAGAAAAAAATCAAGAATTCAACTTTCCTTTTCATATTATATGCTTTTAGTGTTCACTACCTTCTGAAAATATGTAACACAAACTGAGAAACAATAGTAAATATTTCTGTGGCCTTGATTTCATGCAGACTCTCAATTATGTTTCAGTAAGGTTTTGTTAAGCTTTCATTTCTCCCTACAGTACCTTAATCATGGTATTATGCCTAGATTATATTTGAAAAATATACTCTCAATTACTTGAAAAATGCTGCTGGATTAGTGTTGTCTCTGGACTGCTGCGTGTATAAATGGAACATTGGGAGACTGTATGGTAATTTCGGAGGCAGAGCATTCAGGAATTCTGGGTCAAGCATGAGCATCCTGGTTAGTATGCAAGAGAGACTCTTGTTTACGGACTGCCTCCAAAATGGGCTTGGGGTACACATTTTGAATGTTGCCCTGTTAGTTGTATTTCTTAGCTAACTATTCTTATTGAAAAGATGCCTCTGAGAAAAAGCTAATTGGACCTATGGTGTTGGTAGATAGTCTGGAGTCCTAGATCAAGTAATTTTTTAAAAAGATTTTAAAAATGAAAACATAAGATGTCAATTTAACTGAAAAATGAAGTTTAAGTTCATGCATAAAACGAGGCTTACTATCAAAGCACACTTTGGCTCCTGCTTATCATTTGGTTTTAAAAGTCCTGTCTTATTAAAAGTGTATTCATGGTACTTCTTTTAACAGGAATGAGGAGGGGCACCTGGGTGGCTCAGTCAGTTAAGCGTGCGACTTCGGCTCAGGTCATGATCTCACGGTTCGTGGGTTCGAGCCCCGTGTCAGGTTCTGTGCTGACAGCTGGCTCAGAGCCTGGAGCCTGCTTTAGATTCTGTGTCTTCCTCTCTCTCTGACCCTCCCCTTCTCATGCTGTCTCTCTCTCAGAAATAAATAAAACTAAAAAATAAAAGGAGTGAGGATGATAAAACACCACATACAAAAGCATGATCAGGTGGGGATAAAAAGTTTCAAAATATGGTGGGTAGCTCAGTTGGTTAAGCATCCAGCTGTTGACTTTGGCTCAAGTCATGATCTCATAGCTCAAGGTTTCGAGCTTCATGTCAGGCTCTTCGCTGGCAGTACAGAGCCTCCTTAGGATTCTCTCTCCCTCTCTCTCTGCCCCTCCCCCACTCACATGCACAGGCTCCCTTTCCCTCTCTCTCTCTGTCTCTCAAAATAAATAAATGAATTTAAAAAAATACATTGGTGGGGCGCCAAGGTGACTCAGTCAGTTAAGTGTCCGACTTCGGCTGTGGTCACCATCTCAGTTCATGGGTTTGAGCCCTGCATCAGGCTCTGTGCTGACAGCTCAGAGCCTGCAGCCTGTTTCAGATTCTGTGTCTCCCTCTCTCTCTCTGCTCCTTCCCTGCTTGTGCTCTCTCAAAAATAAATATTCAAAATATTTTTTAAGTAATAAAAATATACAATGATAATATTAACTTGTAATTGATATTCAACAATAAAAACATGATAAAACAAAACCAGGGTACAATCCTGCAAAATGTCTAAACCATGAAAGAGTTAGAACTACACAAAATCCAGGTCCAAGGAAGAATACGTACTTGAAAGTCCTGTTTGTACTTACTGTTTGGATGTAAACTTCATTTATTTATATTTTTAAACTTCATTTATTTGAGCACTTTACCATTTTAATTAGTAGCTCGTGTTTATGTAGACAACTTGTTTTTAGAAAGACTGTACAATCATGAATTATCCTTCCAGAGTTGCTATTAAGTTTATAACTATTTTTATTGTATAAGATCAAGTAACATTTATTTTATAAATTGGGTCAGGCTTTCTTTCGCCTCCTTTCTGCTTTGTTGGTCAGGCTCTTTGCAGTTTTCTGCCTCATTGCCAGGGTAACCTAGGATTCCTCACGGTTGAGAGCTGAGAAACCAGCAGGTTGCTTTTCCTCCAGCATGGAGTGTTTGCGAGTGAGACTTAGACCTAAGTAGGTCAGATGTCAGTGGAGCTTGCTCCTTAGATTAAACTGAGGTGGCAGCTCTAGGAACAGAGTTCTCAGATGTAGGAAATGTATGATGGTTTCATATTAAAAGACCCATGAAGATGGTCTCTCTTTGCAGATTTCAAACTCCCAACCAAACAAAAATGCTAATACGATCATCTAAAAGAATAAAATACTTAGGAATAAATTTAACTAAGGAGGTGAAAGATATGTCTACTGAAACTACCATACTCTCATGAAAAAACTGAGAAAGACACAAATGGAAGAAGAATTTCTATTGTAATAAGGTGCATACAACCCAAAGAAGTATAGAGCTGCAGTGCAGTCCCTATCAAAATTCCAGTGGCATCTTTCAAAGAAATAGAAAAAAAAAAAATTCTAAAATTTGTATGGAACCACAAAGGATCCCCAAATAGGCAAAGCAACCTTGAGAAAGAATAACTGAGGCATCAGGCTTCCTGATTTCAAACTGTATTGCAAAGCTGTAGTAATCAAAACATTACGGTATTGCCATAAAAACAAACCCATAGATCAACAGAAGAGCACAGATATCCCAGAAATAAATTCATGCAGAGATATTCACCTGATTTTCAACAAACGAGCCAAGAATATATAGTGGAACAAAGATGGTCTCTTCAGTAAATGGTGATGGGAAAACTGGACCCCCCTACTTTATACCATACACACAAATCAACTCAAAATCACTTAAAGACTTGAATGTAAGACCTCAAACAATAAAACTCCTCAAAGGAAACAGTAATGATTTAGGTCCAAGATAGTGGCTAGGAAGACCTCCTCCCCTAGACACACTGAATCTGTACTCACATATAGAGCAACTTCCTCCTGAAGAAGAACTGAGGACTGATTGAACAGCTTTTGTACAGCAGAGGAGACCACATAGAGAATAGCAGGATAAACAGACACATTAGCAATGGGGACCCAATCCTGATGTAAACTGCATTGGGTAGGGCCAGCACGGAAGGACTCATGCACAGATCTGCACGCTGGGGCAGGGAACAAAAGCAGCAGTTCAAAAGGCAACTATACTATAAGTGAACTAACCTTAGAGTATCCAACAAACTGAAGAAGCTGCTAGAATTTTCCTCAGACTCAGAGGTGCTGGTGTGTACTATTGTTTACATTTAGCCTTCACTCTGACAGCACAGACGGGTTCAAGGTCCCAGAACTGTAGCCAGTCTGCTGCATTAGCAAACACCAGGTCCCTAGCCCACACCAGCCTGACATCTCCCGAAGGGGGGCCCCACAACCACACCTGCCTGAGCTCCAGTGCAGTGCATACCAGGGCATGCCCTTAGTGTGCCCATTACAACTGCATCCAACTTAACCGAGGTAATACAGGCACAAAGCACTCCAGGACACCCCAGGTTTCCACCTGCTTTAGCTCCAGCCAACTCACCAGGGCACCCCCTGTGTGGAGTGTCCTGGGGCCCCTAGGCCACACCCATTATAGCTGGAACCATCTCTCCAGGGTGCCCCATGCACAGAATGCCCTGGGACCACCTAGCCCATGCCCACTTCAGTTCCAGTTAGCCCACCAGGGCACCCCTTTTTGGAACACCCAAGGAACCCTGCTCTGTGCCTACTTCAGCTCCAGTCATCTTACCCAAGTGGCCCCAGTGTAGACTGCCCAGACCACACCCTGTACAGCTCCAGCCAGCCAGCCAAAACCACCAGGCATACACCATCTATACCAGGCATGTTCCTACACAAGGCCATTCATCAAGAATTGGAGATGTAGCGGTTTTGCCTAATTCCTAGAAACACAGAAAGTCAAACAAAATGAGAGAGGGGAATATTCTCCATACAACAGAACAAGACAAAACTTGAAAAAAAATTAAATGACATTCATCAGCCTATCTGATAAGTTCAAAGTAATGGTCAAAAAGATGCTTATCAGACTTGAGAAAAGGCTAGATGAATGCTAGACATATCACAATTCCACATTTCAAGGTCTACTACAGAGCTCTCATAATCAATAAGGTACTGGCACAAAAATAGACACAAGGATCAATGGAACAGAATAGAGCGCCCAGAAATAAACCTATACATATATGGTCAATTAATCTATAACAAAGGAGGCTGGAATATACAATGGGGAAAAGACAGTCTCTAATAAATGGTGCTGGGGAAACTGGACAGCTACATGCAAAAGAATGAAACTGGAACACTTTCTTACACCATACACAAAAATAAACTCAAAATGGATTAAAGACCTAAATGGGAGATCTAAAACCACTAAAATCCACAAAGAGAGCACAAACAGTTATTTCTCTGACATCAGCCATAGTAACATTTTTTCTAGATTTGTCTCCTATGGCAAGAGAAACAAAGGCAGGAAAAAAATATTGGGAATACATGAAAATAAAATGCTTCTGCACAGCAAAGTAAAACATTGACAAAGCTGAAAGGCAAACTATGGAATAGGAGATATCTGCAAATAATATCTCCTAAAGGGGTTAATATCCAAAATATATAAACAACTATAACTCAACACCAAAAAAATTAATAAAGATCCAATTAAAAAAATAAGATCGCTTGAATAGACATTTTCGCAAAGAAGATATACAGATGGCAAGATATACATATGATAAGATGATCATCACTAATCATCAGGGAAATGCAAATCAAAACCACAGTGAGAAAAATCACATCAGTGAGAATGACTAGTATCAAAGAGACACAAAATAGCAAGTGTTAACAGGATATGAAGAAAAAAGAACCCTCATACACTGTTGGTGGGAAGACAAATTGAACATTCACTATGGAAAACAGTATGTAGGGTTTTTTTGAAAATTAAAACTGGAAATAAAATATGATTCAGTGATTCCAGTGCTGGGTATTTACCCAAAGAAAATAAAAACACAAATTTGAAAAGATATATATACCCCTCTGTTTACTGCAGCATTATTTACAACATCCAAGATATGGAAGCAACCCAGGTAGCCATCAATAGATGCAAGAATAAAGAAGATGTGGTATATCTACAGTGGAATATTACTCAGACATAAAAAATGAAATTTTGCCATTCCAGACAATATGGATGGGCCTAGAGGGTCCATCACTTATGCTAAGTGAAATAAGTCAGACAGAAAAAGATAAATACCATATATTTTCACCTACATGTGAAATCTAAAAAAAATCAAAAGAAAAAACACCCAGAAACAGACTCTTAAATACAGAGAACTGATGGCTGCCTAAGGAAAAGGGGTAGGCAAAATAGATGAAGGAATTAAGAGGTATAAACTCCCAGTTATAATAAGTTACAGGGATGGAAAACACAGCACAGGGAATATTGTCAATAACTAATAATTTTGTATGGTGAAAGATGGTAACTACACTTATTGTGAACAGTATATAATGTATTGAACTGGTGAATCACTATGTTATACAGTTCAAACTAATATAACAACTATACTTCCAGAAAAATAGTGGGTGAGCTCCTTGATAGTAATCTTGGTTACAGTCTTTTGGATTTGACACCAATAGTAGCAAAAGCAAAAATAACCAAGTGGGACTATATAAAACTTTAAAGCTTCCATATAGTAAGGAAACCGTTAGCAAAATGAAAAGACAACCTACTCGGGGTGCCTGGGTGGCTCAGTTGGTTAAGCATCTGACTTTGGCTCAGGTCATGATTTCACCACTTGTGAGTTTGAGCCCCACATCGGCCTCTGTGATGACAGCTCAGAGCCTGGAGCCTGCTTTGGATTCTGTGTCTCCCTCTCTCTCTCTCCCCATCCCCTGCTTGCACACTGTCTGTCTCCCTCAAAAATAAAACTTCAGAAGACACACAAAGACTGAAAGTGAAGGGGGGAGAAAGATATTCCATGGAATATTTCATTCCAAATGGAAATGAAAAGAAAGCTTGTGCAGCTAACTCAAATCAGACAAAACAGACCTAAAAACAAAGACTACAATAAAAACCATGAAAGGCATTTCATAATGATAAAGGGCAATTCATCAAAAAGATATAACATGTACACACACACACACATACACACACACAAAGTAGGATAACCAAAATATATTAAGCAAATATTAACACACCCAAAGAAAAACTGAGAGCAATGCAATAATAGTAGGGGATGTTAACATTCCACTTACATCAATGAATAAATTAACCAGAAAGAAAATCAATAAGGAAACACCAACCATAAATGGCACATTAGACAAAAAGTAGCTAATACAGAACACTTCATCTAAAAGCAGCAGAATACACTTACTTCTCAAGTGTACATGGAACATTCTCCAGGATAGATCACATATTAAGCCACAGGGGGGAAAAAAAATTCCAGTAAATTCAAGAAAACTGCAATCGTAAGCAGCATCTTCTCTGACCACAATGGTAGGAAACTAGAAACCAAGTACAAAAAGAAAACTGGAAAAAATCACCAAAATGTGGAGATTAAACAACACCCTACTGAACAGTGAGTCAGTGAAAATATCAAAGAAAAAAAAATTTAATAATGAAGACAATTTAAAACAGAAATAGGACGCATCAAAATCTATGGGATGTAGCAGAAGCAGTTTTAAGAGAAAAGTTCATAGCAATACAACCTACCTCAAGAAAAAAGAAAAATCTCAAACAATCTAACTTTATACCAAAAGGAAGTTGGAAAGAAGAACAAATAAAACTCAGTAGAAGGAAGGAAATAAAGATCAGAGTGAAAATAAATGAAATAGAACCTTTAAAAAAAAAAATGATAGAAAAGGGATGCCTGGGTGGTTGAGAATCAGTTGAGTTTCTGACTCTTGATTTCGGCTCAGGTCATGATCCTGTGTCAGGTTCAGTGCTGAGTGGGAAAGCGATTAAGATTCTGTCTCTCTCTCCCTCTCCCACTCCTCTCCCTTTCCCCTCCTCTCCCTCTCTGTCTCTCTCAGCATCTCTACCCCACTCATGTTCTTTCTCTAAAAATGAAAAAAAATAAAATAAAAATAAAGATAAAAGTCTTTAAAAGACACAATAGAAAATATTGATGAAACTAAGAGATGGTTCTTTGTAAAGATAAAATTCAAACCTTTACCTAGACTAACCAGCACAAAAAAAGGAAAGGTAAAATAAATCAGAAATGAAAGAGGAGAGGTTACAACTGATGCCACAGAAATATAAAGGATCATAAATAAAAGACTACTATGAACAATTATACACCATCAAACTGGACAACCTAGAAGAACGGGAAAAACTCCTAGAAGCATGCAGTCTTCCAAGACTGAATCATGAAGAAATAGAAAATTTGAATAGACTGATTACTAGTAAGAAGATTGAATAAATAATCAAAAACCTCCCCAAAAAACAAAAGTCCAGGACCAAATGGCTTCACTCATGAATTCTATCAATCATGCAAGGAATATTCAATACTTGTTCTTTTCAAAGTCATCCAAATAACAAAGATGAGAGGAGGGAATGCTCCCAAACTCATTTTATAAGGCAAACATTACTGTGATGTTAAAACCAGACAAAAACAACACCAAAAAAGAAAATTACAGGCCAATATTCTTAATGAACATTGATGCAAAAATGTTCAACAAAATATTAGCAAAAAAAAAAAAAAATTCAACAATACATTAAAAGGATTATGTACCATGATGCAGTGGGATTTATTCCAAGGATGCAGGGTTGGTTCAACATCTGCAATTATTTTGATATTATACACATTAACCAAATGAAAGACAAAAATCATATGATCATCTCAATAGATGCAGAAAAAGCATTTGACAAAATTCAACATTTGTTTATGGTAAAACAACAACAGGGGTATAGAGGGACTATATCTCAATGTAAGAAAAGCTATATGAGACAAAAACCACATTTAACTTCATATTCATTGGTGAAAGCTGAAAAATTTTCCTCTGAGATCAAGAACCAGACAAGGATGCTTATTCTTGCCACTTTTGCTCAACAGATTTAATACCTAGAAACAGTAATCAAGTGAGAAAAGAAAATAAAAGCTACCCAAATTAGAAAGGAAATAGTAAAGCTGTCACTATTTGTAGATGACATGATACTAGAAGTAGAAAACCCTAAGGACTCCACCAAAAAACTGTTATAACTAATGAATGAATTCAGTGAACTTCAGGATACAGAATCAATATACAGAAATTGGTGGTGTTTCTATACAATAATAAAGTACTATCAGAAAGAGACATTAAGGAAATGATCGCATTTACAACTGCATCAAAACGAATAAAATACCTAGACATAAATTTAACCAAGAAGAAAGACCTGTATGCTGAAAACTATAAGACACTGAAGAGGGAGACACAAATAAATTAAAAATACTCTGTGCTCATGGACTGGAAGAATCAATATGTTAAAATGTCGTTCCTACCCAAAGCAATCTACAGATTGAATATAATCCCTATAAGAATTTCAGTGGCATTTTTCATAGAATAACTCAAAAATTTGTATAGAACCCCAAAAGATCCGAAGAAGCCAAAACAATCTAGAGGAACAAGAACAAATATTGAAGTATCACATACCATGATCTGAAATTATATTACAAAGGCATAATATTCAAAACAGTATGGTGTTTGCATGAAAATACACACACAGATCAGCTGAACAGAAGTGACACCCCATAAATAAACCTACACCTTTACAGATAATTTATGACAAAGTTGATAAGAATATTACAATGAAGAAAGGACAGTCTTCAATAAATGGTGCTGGAGAAACTGGACAGCCACATGGAAAAGAATGGAGCTAAACTGCTATCTTCTACCATACACAAAAATTAACTCAAAATGGATTAAAGACTTGAATGTATGTCCTGAAACCATAAAATTCCTAGAAGAGAACATAGGCAGTAAGTTCCTTGACCTCATTCTTAGTGATGTTTTTCTGGATCTGACTCCAATGGCAAGGGAAACAAAAAAATAAACAAATGGGATCACATTATTTGCAAATCACATATCCAACAAGAGGTTAATATCCAGAGTATAAAGAGAACTCATACAGCTTCACAATAAAATTTAAACAGCTCAATTTAAAAAAGGGAGAGAGGCTATGAATAGACATTTTTCCTAAGATATACAAGTACCCAAAAGACACATTAAAAGATGTTCAACATCACTAATTGTTAGGGAAATACAAATTAAAATCACAATGAGACATTACTTCACAAGGATTAGACTGGCTATCATAAAAAAGACAAACAACAAATGTAGGTGAAGATGTATAGAAAAGGGAACCCTCATGCTGTTGCTGGGAATATAAATTGGTATAGCCACTATGGAAAACAATATGGAGATTTCTCCAAAAGTTAACAATAGTACTACCATATGATCCAGCTGTCCAATTCAGGGTATTTATCTAAAGAATATGAAAACAGTAATTTGAAAAGATGTATTGTGATGTTTAGAGCAGCATTATTTACAACAGCAAAGACATGGAAGCAACCTAAAATGTCCATTAAAGAATAAATACATAAAGAAGATATGGTGTATATACACTATGGAATACCACTCAGCCATAAAAAAGTGATATCTGGCCATTTGCAACAACATGGATAGGCCATGAGGGTATTATGTTAAATGAAATAAGTTAGAAGGGGAAAGAGAAAAAAACAGTTTCACTCATATGTGGAATCTAAAACAACACACAACAAAAGGAAATACAAAGAGAAAATAGACTGTTGGTTGGGCAGAGGGGTCAGATGAATCATGATGGATGGTAATGACTTCATAATGAGTATGGATATTGAATTATAATGTATACCTGAGGGGTGCCCGGGTGGCTCAGTCAGTGAAGCCTCCAACTTCGGCTCAGGTCATGATCTCACGGTTTTGGGTTTGAGCCCGGCATCAGGCTCTGTGCTGACAGCTAGCTCAGAGCCTGGAGCCTATTTTGGATTCTGTGTCTTCCTCTCTCTCTGACCCTGCCCTGTTTATGCTGTGTGTGTCTCTCTCTCAGAAATAAATAAAAAACATTAAAATTTTTAAAAATAGTAATATATACCTGAAACTTATCTAATGTTATATTCCAGTTTTACCTCAATGAAGAAAAAAGAAATCCTACAATAACATGAACTTGGAGGGCATGTGCTAAGTGAAATAAGCCAAAGAAAGACAAATACTGCATGGCATCACTTATAAGTAGAGTCTAAAAAATTAAAATAATTTTTAGAAGTTGAACTCGTATAAATAGGTCAAAAAATAATTACCATGGAAAGGGATGTGGGGGAAATAGGAAAAGTTTCCTAAAAGGGTACAAACTTTCAGTTGCAAGATGAATAAAATCTGAGGGTGTAATATATAATGTGAATATAATTGATAGCACGTACTATGTAATTGAATTTTGCTGACAGAAGAACTTCAATATTATCACACACACAAAAAGAAGATAAATACATGAGGTGATGGGTGTGTTAATTAACTAGAAGGTGGTCATCCTTTCATAATGTATACGTCCATCAAATCACCATGTTGTACACTTTAAATATCTCACAATTTTGTCAATTATATATGAATACAGGAAAAAGGTGAATAAAACACTATAAGGAACAAAAAGCATTTGCCACACAGGATGTGGTCTGGCCAGTCCCTATCCTTTCCTGCCAAGTCTGAGGTCTTTGTACCCTGCCTTCCTGATTTTTTTTTTTCTGGATTGAATACAAAGGTAGAAATCCATCTAACAGCAAGGACCTGAGAAGGTAAATCCTGCAGGGGCATTTTAGGGAGCTGATTCTTTTGTCCTCACAATCTGAAAGAGAAGCTGCCTTCTGTTATGCAAATAGATGCTCCAAAGGAGTGTCAGGGCAAGCAGTGACCCCAGAGTGGCTTCCAAGGAAGAAGACAGCTGCTGCCACAAAGGAGGTGGTGATTCAGTGAAAAACAGTGGGGTCAGGGCAGGTATGAAGAAGGGAGGGCCCAGTTCTGAAAAGTCTCAGAAGTCATAGGACATAGTTTAGGCTTAACAGAGAAGGATCTGGATCTGCAGAACAAAAATGGGAATTAATTGCTGAAGAGTGAACCAGTTTACAATATGGGAGGTGAGAGAATATGCCTTCACTGAGAGATGTGGTTGTGCCAGACAGCAAGGCTGTGCCCTCACCCCAGCTTGGGAAGTACAGCTGAGTGGAGCATGCTGCTGGCCGCAGGGGGTGAGGACCTCCTGAACAGGGTGGCTCATGCACCCAAATACATATGCCTGGTGTCCAACTGAGCGACATCAATCTCCAGACACTCTGATGACTGACAAAAGTTGCTTTTAGTAGTCCCAGAGCCATGGAGATCTCGTTTGAAATTTCTAAAGAAATCCACTCTCAACATTAATCACAGCCTGATGTACATTTCTTGGGGAGATTTTCCTGTGACAAATGAATACCTTTCTATATTTCCTTAACTGTTGATGGGAACAGGATTTTCTGCCCACATGTCTTACGAATCTTCAGATCGTTAAGTGAAATATTTAAAATACAGTTTCTTTGGAAAAGTATGAAGCACTTCAAATTATATGTCTAAGGAGTCAACATTCTTGAGGTCTTCAGAGTAAAATGGAAAAATTGTGTTTACTTAAGGGATACAGAATCATAGAGATTGAACATCAAAAATAGGTTGTGAAAATAATATCTCATTTTCTGTTGCATGTTATTAACCTGTCTCTCATTCCACCTTTTACTCTTTGAAACTGGAAAATGCAAGCTCCTAGTCACTGCACAAATCGATTTGAATTATCCAACCACCAGAAAAATACCCCATCTCCTCCCCAGTTTGTCAGTTCCTTTATAGTGGTGAGGGTGTTTTGCCGCCATGGTTGTGTTTATATTTACTACTGAGAAACATCACTGGTACTGAAATGAACTCAGGGCTCTAATTACCGCCTCTCTGTTTCAACAGCTTCTCTCCTAGCTCTTTGAAATTATTGACTTTCTCTTTCTCATTAGTAGATTCTACCTTTTAAAAATAGAAACTGGCATATGAAACACCTTAAAAATACCTAATTATCCTGCATGTCCCGAAGTGTTCATATTTACAGTCTCTCTGCTTGTATACACCTGACTTCCCTATAATCTGAGTTCTTCATCATATTACAGAAACTCCAAACATCTGTATTTGTGTGACAGCTAATCTGTGTTTAGGAAAGATCCCAAGAACGTTTTGACTTACTCTACAAAATGAACTTTAAGAAACCACCATCACACTACCTGACCCTTGCAAGTTCTCAGCAAATGCAGTTTCCTCACAGATGCCACACATAAAGACCAATCTTCTTGGATGTAAAGCCAGATTGCTACAGTTCACCTGTAGAGCCACCTGTTCAATCCTGCGAAATGTCTTATCCGCTTTCCACAGAATACTGCCTTGCAGTGCTACGTCTTCAGTCTAGTCTCAGCCTTTATCCCATGGATGTTTTAAAAAGTATGAAAGGGCTGGGATCTCATCAAAATAAAAAGCTTCTGCACAGCAAAGGAAAACAACCAACAACACTGAAAGACAACCTACTGAATGGGAGAAAACATTGCAAATGACATATCAGATAAAGGGGTAGTATCCAAAATACAGAAGTAACTTCTACAACTCAACACCAAAGAAACAACTTAATTAAAACATGGGTAGAAGACCTGAACAGACATTTCTCTGAAGAAGACATCCAGATGGCTGACACATGAAAAGATGTTCAACATCATTTGTCATCAGGGAGATGCTAATCAAAACTACCTCACACCTATCAGAAGGGCTAAAATCAAAAACACAAGAAACAACTAGTTTTGACAAGGATGTGAAGAAAAAGGAGACTCTTGCACTGTTGATGGAAATGTAAACTGGTATAGCCACTGTGGAAAACAGTATGGAGTTTCCTTAAAAAATTAAAAATAGAACCATACTACAATCTAGTAATCACACCACCGGGTATTTATCCAAATAATATAAAAACACTAATTCAAAGGGATACATGCACCCCTATGTTTATTGCAGTATTATTTACAATAGTCAACTTATGGAAGCAACCTAAATATCCATCAGCTAATGGAAAAAGAAGATGAGGTATACTGGGGCACCTGGGGGGCTCAGTCACTTAAGTGTCCAATTCTTGGTTTCAGCTCAGGTCATAATCTCATGGTTCATGAGTTTGAGTCCTGTGTCAGGCTCTGCACTGACAGTGTGCAGCCTGCTTGAAATTCTCTGTCTCCGTGTGTCTGTCTGTCTCTCTCTCTCTCTCTCTCCCCCTCCCCCTGCTTGCTCTCTTTCAAAATAAACATTAAAAAAAAAAAGATGAAGTGTGTATACACACACAATGGAAAATTATTCAGACAGAAAAAGAATGAAATCTTGCCATTTACAACAACATGGATGGATCTAGAGAGTATAATGCTAATCAAAATAAAACAGAGAAAGACAAATACCATGTGATTTCACTCCTATGAGGAATTTAAGAAACAAAACAAAGTGGGAAAAAATAGACAAACCAAAAAACAAACTCTGAACCATAGAGAACAGATGGCTACCAGAGGGGAGGTGGGTGGGGGGATGTGTAAAGGGGATTGAGAGCACATTTTCCTTGATGAGCTCTGAGTAATACATGGAATTGTTGAATCACTATATTGTACACCTAAAACTAATATAACACTGCAAGTTAACTACACTTTAATTAAAAAAATTTAGATAATAAAAGTAAAGTTGTTATGCTGTTATTCTGCTGCTTTAAAAGCTGCTGTTAGGTTTGGGGAGGATAATTATTCATGCCTCTCTCCCCACATCAAATTGGAAACTGGTTGAGAAATCAGGCACAAGAGTCAGACTGATGGAATTTAAAACATCAGTTTTGAGGCTAAAAAAGTAGAATTGGGAATCATGCATGAATCTCTTCCATGGTGAAGCTGATACCTGTGGCCTCCTATTTGGTTGGGACCTGGGGGCAGTCCCCTTGCAGGAAAGTAGGAGTCGGATCTATCTCGGAGGGTAGGCAAGCACACCTACCCTAAAACCCTGCCGCACAGCCACTTGGCCTCATCTTGGGAACATGAACTCGGCCTATCTTCAGGGCCTATGTGCTCAGCACATAAAAGTGGTGGAGCAGAAAGCCCCCGTCTTATAGACAGGCTGATCAGAGAGAAGAGGAGGGGAGGCACTTTTCTGCTCTGTATCTTCTCTTAAATTCTCCACTAGCATAAGTCACTCTGTGTCTATCAGGGAGGAAGGAGAAAGGGAGCAGAGAGGCCAAACATTTCCCCTTTTAGCAAAACTTGAGTTATGATGCATAGTGTTTACGTGTCTCATCACCGCATGCTG
This sequence comes from Hyaena hyaena, assembly GCF_003009895.1. Classification (NCBI taxonomy): domain Eukaryota; kingdom Metazoa; phylum Chordata; class Mammalia; order Carnivora; family Hyaenidae; genus Hyaena; species Hyaena hyaena. The sequence continues at coordinate 1,438,080 of NW_024080673.1, forward strand.
TCTTATGTAACACAGTGACAGAATGAATGTTATCCTGTCCCTGACCCCTGAAATATATTCACTAATTCCTAAATTCCCCCGGGGCACTGGAAGCCAACTGCCACTCTGAAATTGATTCTTGCCCTTTCTCCAGCCTTATGTGCATCTCTGAGAGCCACTTTGTGCCCCCATGCCTGGAGCAGCTTGCAGGTAAGTATGACTCACTTCAGGTAATACTGATATCATAACAACATTAAGTTTTCCAACTCATAAACACAAAATGTCTTTCCGTTTGTTTATGTCTTCTGTAATTTCTTTCAGCTTTGTATTTTTCAGTTAATAAGTCTTCCTTTCCTTTGGTTAATTCTTGTATATTATTTTTATGCTATTATAAATGGATTTTTTTCTGAATTTCTTTTTCAGATTGTTCATTGTTCAGTGTGCAGAAACCTGATTTTTGCATGATTTTTTGTCCTTCATTTTTGCTGTATTATTTCTTCATTTTTTAAGATTTTTATTTAAATTCCAGTTGGTTAATGCAGTGTTATATTAATTTCAGGTGAACAATATAATTGGTTCAACAGTTTCATATATCACCCTTTGCTCATCACAAGTGCATCCTGAATCCCCATCCCGTTTAAACCATCCCTGGCCCCCACCCCTACCCTCTGATAACCATCAGTTCTCTATAGTTAAAAGTCTGTTTTTTGTTTTGCCCCCCTGCCCCACTTTCCTTTGCCTGTTTGATTTCTTACATTCCACATGTGAGTGAAATCATACAGCATTTGTCTTTCTGTGAATGACTTATTTTGCTTTAGCCATAAAACACAATGAAATCTTGCCATGNCTTACATTCCACATGTGAGTGAAATCATACAGCATTTGTCTTTCTGTGAATGACTTATTTTGCTTTAGCCATAAAACACAATGAAATCTTGCCATGTGCAATGACATGGATGGAGGTAGAGTATTATGCTAAGCAAAATAAGTTATTTACCTTTTGTGTGTGTGGAATCTGTAAGGATTTTTTACATACAACATCATGGCATCTACAAACAGATCATTTTACTTTTTTCCTTTCCAATATGGATGTCTTTTTTCTTTTCCCTGCCTACTTGCTCTATCTGGATCTTCCAAGACTGTGCTGAATAGATGTGCTAATATTGGGAATGTGTTGTTCCTGAATTAGACGGAAAGCCTCCAGTCTTTCACCATGAAGAATGATGGTAGTGTATGGCCTTTATGATGTTGAGGTTGTTTCATTTTATTCTGAGTTTACGTGTTCTTATTGTGAAAGGGTGTTAAAATTTGTCAAATGCTTTCTCTGCATCAGTTGACATGATCATGTAGATTTTGTCCTTCATTCTATTAACATGGTGAGTAACACTGTTTTCTGTACATTGATCCATCCTTGCATTTCCAAAATAAATCCACTTGGTCGTGGTGTATAATCCTTCTAATATGCAGCTGAATTTGGTTTGCTAGTATTTTGTTGAGAATTCTGAATCAGTGTTCCTCAGGAGTATCGGTCTGTACTTTTCTTCTAGGGTCACTGTCTGGCTTTGGTATCACGACAGAGGTGGTTTCATAGAATGTGTTAGTAGGTGTTCCTTCCTCTTCAGTTTTTTGGAATTGAGAAGGACTGGTGCCAGTTCTTTAAATGTTTGGTAGAATTTACCAATGAAACCAGCAGCTTGAGGGCTTCTCTTTGTCAGGAGGTTTTTAATTACTGATCCCATCTCTTTCCTAGTTATATAGGTCTATTCAGATTTTCTTTCTTCATTCAGTCTTGGTAGATTTTTTTTTTAAGATTTTATTTTTAGGTAATCTCTATACCCAATGTGGGGCTCAAAACTACAACCCAGAGATCAAGAGTCGCATGCTCTAGTCTTGATAGATTTTTTGTTTCTAAAAATTTGCCCATCTCATCTAGGTTATCCAACCAACTAGGTTTGTTGGTGTACAGTCATTCATTATGCTCTTTTGTAGTCTTTTTATTACTGTAGAATCAGTAGTAATTAACCTACTTTCAATTAGTAATTTGAGTCTTCTCTTTTTTTCTTAGTCCATCTAACTTAAAGTTTATCAATTGCATTGATCTTTTGAATAACCATCTCTAGATTTTATTGATTTTTCTTTATTCTCCATTTCTTGTCTGCTCCAATATTTATTATTTCCTTTTTTCAGCTAGCTTTGGTTCTAGTTTTTCTTTCTTTTGTAGTTCCTTAAAGGTATTAAGTTAGGTTGTTGATGAGAAATTTCTTCCTTTTTTAAAAAAATAAACAGCTATAAATTAACCTCTTAGCACTACTTTTGCTGCATCCCATAAGTTTTAGAAGGCTATGATATTTTCATTCTTCTTTAAGTATTTCCTAGTTTTCCTTGTGATTTCTTCTTTGACTCTGGCTGTTTAAGAGTGTGTTATTTAATTTCCCTATTTTTTGGAGTTATCCAGTTTTCCTTCCATTAATAATTTCTCACTTCATCCCACTGTGGTCAGAGAAGACACTTTGTGGCACATTGATCTTTTAAATATATTAAGACTTGATTTGTAGCCTAATTTATGATCTGTCCTGAAGAATGTTCCATGTGCACTTGAAAAGAAGGTGTATTCTGTCAATGTTTGGTGAAATGTTCCATAGATTTCTGTTAGATCTAGTTGCTTTATGGTGTTGTTTTCTTTCTCCTAACAAAGCAAATAAGTCTTCTCTTTGCATACCCATCTTCTCTCTGGTTGTTCCATCTCTGTGGAGAAGGGGATATAGAAGTCTCCAGACATTACGTAAAAACTGTCTTATTTTTCCCTTCAGTTCATTTTTGCTTTATGTTCCATATTTGGAACTCATTGAGCTTCTTGGGTATTCATGTCTTTCATCAGATTTGGGGTTTGGGACCATCATTTCTTGAGATAATCTTGTTCTTTTCTTTGTTCTCATGAGACCACAATGCATATATTGGTCTGCTTTATGGCTCTATTTACGTTTCTTCAATCTTTTTTCTTCCTGTTCTTCAACTTAATCATTTCACTCATAGTTTTTTCAAGTTTGCTGATTCTTTTTTTCAGTTTAATCTGCTTTTGAATCCCTCTAGGTAATTTTCCCTTTCAGTTATTGTGCTTTTCAGCTTCAGAAGTTTTCAGCTCTTTATGTTACCTCTTTATTGATATCCCCATATTACTAATACATAATTTTCTTGATTTTGTCCTCATCTCCCTGTAGTTCTTTGAGCTTCTGTAAGACAGTTGTTATAGTCTCTGTGTAGTACATCCACCTTTGGGCTTTCTCAGGGATGGTTTCTGTTGATTTGATTTCTTTACTTTGAATTTGTCATAGAACTTTTCTTCTTTCTATGTCTTAGGATTTTTCATTGAAAACCAGACTTTTTTTTTTCCCAAAAGTTTTCATTTTGATTTTCAATTTATTGAAATTATTTTTTTCCAACTTTTTTTTTTATAAATAGTTTATTGTCAAATTAGTTTCCACATAACACTCAGTGCTCATCCCCACAAGTGTCCTCCTCCATGCCCATCCCACCTCCCCCCAACATCCATCAGTCCTCAGTTTTTGTCAGCATTCAAGAGTCTCTCATGGTTTGCCTCTCTCCCTTTCCCCTACCATTTCCCCCCTTCTTCTCCCCCTTGTTCCTCCGTCAAGTTCCTCCTAATCCTCCTATACGTGCAAACATATGATATTTGTCCTTCTCTGCCTGACTTATTTCGCTCAGCATAACACCCTCAAGGTCCATCCATGTTGCTACACATGGCCAGATTTCATTCTTTCTCATTGCCATGTAGTATTCCATGGTATAGATAAACCACATCTTCTTGATCGATTCATCTGTTGGTGGACACTTAGGCTCTTTCCATGTTTTAGCTATTGTGGAGAGTGCTGCTATGAACATTGGGTAAATTCCTAGCAGTGCTATTGCTGGGTCATAGGGGAGTTCTATTGTTAGTTTCCTGAGGAACCTCCACACTGTTTTCCAGAGGGGCTGTACCAGTTTACATTCCCACCAACAGTGTCGGAGGGTGCCCATTTCTCCACATCCTCGCCAGAAAACCAGACTTTTTAAAATTTTACTTTTAAGTAATTTCTACATCCAACATGGGGCTTGAATTCACAACCAGAGATCAAGAGTTGCATGCTCTATCAACTGAACTAGCCAGGCTCCCCAAAAACTGGACATTTAAATTGTATACTCTGTTAACTCTGGAAATCAGCTTCTCCACCTGCTCCAGGGATTGCTGATTTTGTTGTTGTTGCTGTGTAGTATCTCTGTGCCTAGGGTCAGAGGGATGTAAACTTAAGATCTTCCCAGGTCTAGGGGCACCTGGTGGCTCAGTTGGTTGAATGTCCAACTCTTGATTTTGGCTCCGGTCATGATCTTGTTGTTCATGAATTTAAGCCCTGCATCAGGCTCTGTGTTGATGATGTGGAGTCTGCTTGGGATTTCTCTCTCTCTCTCTCTGGCCCTCCTCTACTCACAGTCTCTCTCAAAATAAATAAACTTTTTTTTTTTTTTTTTCAAAATAAATAAACTTAAAAAAAAATCTTCCCAGGTCTTCTCTAAGCCTGCACCTTTCCCTGGGTATACACAGTATTTTCTAAATTCCCTGTCTATGCAATTGCTCTTGAATGATCTAGTCCTTAAATGTCTAGCTTCCAACAAGGGAGAAAGGGGAGAATGAATGGGTTAAGAAAAATAAGCTCTGGGTCTTTAATTCCCTTGGAAACCACTTTAGATGGTGAGATTGGGACAATGACTGCTCACTTCTATGTCTACACCTCTGTAATCACAAGCAACAATCAGAACACAGATGCCTGATATATGAAGGATGAGGTCCTTATTGCTCACCCTGGCTGCCACCAGCTGTGCATGAGCTGCTTCCATTACATGTGTATGGCTGCCCACCTTGGGAGTGAGAATGGAGGACAGGTAGCCACTCATATGCCAAGAGCAGAAATTCACCAAAATTAACCACAATTTACTGTCCAAGACTTGCCCTGGAAGTTTTAAGTCTTTGAATAGACTGCAGAGCTCTAAACTAGTTATAGCAGATAGATTGTGCTAGTACAATTAGGTAGGTAGGGAGATGGATACCTGGCTCTTCCTCCCTTGCCTTCCTTAATGCTGTGCCAAATTTATTTTATATTACATAATAACCACTTTTAAAAGCAAAAACAAACAAAACCATTAACAATATATTTAACCCATGTGTCAAAAATATGATTATTCAGTGTAATCAATATTTTTACTATCTCCAAAAATATATATTTTATACGTAGAGAATATATCGACTCAGATGATAATTTTCAAAGGTTAAAGTGAAATACTGTACTACCAAAATAATGACATGTTTAAGGAAAAAATATATTATACTGCTTCAGTTTTACAATTTACCTCTAATTACAATTAAACAAACCATACAATTCAGCTCCCCAGTTGCAGTGGCCACATTTCACTTGCTCAGCAGCCACACGTGGCACTGGCCACTGTACCGAATAGCACAGCTCTAGATTCCTATCTCGAAAAATGAGTTTGTGAGGTGAAGTTTGGTGTGGTTTACCTTCTACGCTTTACCGAAGGGCTTTCTGTTCCTTCCTTTTTCACAATGCCCACTGGATTAGGTTAGACATGTACCTTGTAAGACAGTCAGGTCATCTGCTGAAGGTTGGCAGGCTGCCGGAGTCCTCTCCCGGACCACTCAAAGTGTATGAATGAGTGCCTGGATCTTCCAGGCAAAAGTTTCCAGAAGCCGTGGGAGTACGCACAAATCATTTAGTACTTGTCTTCCATTCTAGAAGCAGCAATGCATTCACAGTCAATCCACCAAAAAACCATCAGTTCTGAAGAGAATAACAGTGCTGGCAGCAGCTTCAGTTTCATATTACAACCCCCCGGGGAAGTTCCGCTCTGTTTGTGGGAATCATGCTGTGACCATCCATGTGGTGGACACCAGCTGCTTCAGGGAAAACTGTTTCTAACATTGCTGAATGAGTGTGACGATGGGAACTTCAGCATTTTTCAGTGTTTCATGGTTTGTTTTTTAATTTCAGATAACTAACACAAGATGGAAACATCAGCCAATACAGGTTAAAACCGTAAGAAGCTACCATTACCATTTCACACACATCAAATTGGTAAAAATAATTTATCTTTGTCAATATCAAGAGCTGGCAAGAATATGAGAAGGAACTCTCATCCAAAATTAGTGGGAACGTAAATTATTTCAGCCACTTTGGAAAAACACTTTGATATTAACCAATCAAGCTGAGGTCACAGGTCCCTCACCAATACCTACAGTAGTACCTATAGCAGTCCCCACTTATCCATGGGGGATACTTCCCAAGACCCCGAGTGGATGCCTGAAACTGCCGATAGTACTAACCCTGATATATACCATGTTTTTTCCTACACATACATACCTATAATAAAATTTAATTTATAAATTAAGCACAATATGAGATTAACAATAAGAATAACAAAATAGGACAATTATAACGACATACTATAATAGAAGATGTGAATATGGTCTTTCTCATTCTGTTTTTTTTTTCCTATATAGAGATAGCTATGATAAACTTTATAAATAAGGCAGATTACTAAGAGATTAACAGTAACTAATAATAAAATAGAACATTTATAATAATTTACTACAATAAAAGTTATGTGAATGTGGTCTCGCTCAAAATATTTTATTATACTGTACTCCTGCTTCTTCTTCTTGGGATGCTGTGAGATGATAACATGCCTACATGGTGTGATGAAGTGAGATGAATGATGTAGACACTGTGACATAGTGTTTGGCTACTACTGATCTTCTGAAGATATGCCAGGAGGATCATCGACTTCTGGACCACAGTTGATTATGGGTAACAGAAACCATGGAAGGTGGACCCATGGATAAGGGAGACGATGTAATAATAAATGCAGTTCTGTATCAATTCTATTAATTGTTCATTTAACAGTTATATGTAGTGCAATAACTTGATGGAATAGAGAAAGATGTAATGATGTCTGCTCTTCTAGAGCGCATGATCTAGCAGATTCTAACAGATTCTTTCATGTCTGTTGCTAATGTATCCTGACAATCACAGCTGGCACCCTTTATGCTTTATTTTGGCTGGCAAAAAGGCTTTGAAGGGTTGGGTAAATGTAGTGGGCAGCTTATTACAAGAGAGGGGTATATAAAGAACAGGACCAGCCAGTTTTAGAGAGGAGGGTAAGATTCCCAAATAGCAGGATTTTAAATATATGCTTTACCCATTTATATAGTTTTGCTGAAAACTGGCCCTAAATCTTGGGAATGGTATGTCAAATAAAAGGCAGATACCATCTTCTCATTTTGCCCCAGGAAGAATTAACATTTTCCTGCTTACCCTGTTCAGAAATACATGGTATTTATCCAGACTAGTCAAAAAAAAAAAAAGAGTACTCAAATAAATGAAATCACGTAAGAAAGAGAAGTTAACACAGAAATACAAAAGATCATCAAAGACTACCATGCACAATTATATGCCATCAAAATGGACAACCTAGAAGAAATGGATAAATTCCTAGAAACATGCAGTCTTCTGAGATTGAATCAGGAAGAAATTGAAACCTAAACAGAAACCTAAACCTAAAGTGAATGAAATAAAATTGAATCTGGAATCAAAAACTTCCAACATACCAAAGTCTATGATCAGATGGTTTCACAGTTAAATCTACCAAACATTTAAATAGTTAATACCAGGGTGCCTGGGTGGCTCAGTCAGTGAGCGTCCAACTTCAGCTCAAGTCTTGATCTTGAATTTCATGACTTCAAGCCCCACATTGAAGTCCTTGCTGTCAGCCTATCAGTGTAGAGCTTGCTTTGGATCCACGGTCTCCTTCTCTCTCTGCCGCTCCCCCACTTACACTCTTGCTCAAAAAATAAACATTTTTTTTAAATAATAAAAAAATTTAAAAAAATAAAGAGTTAATACCTATCCTACTCAAACTATTCCAAAAAACAGAAGAGGAAGGAATGCTTCCAAAATCATTCTGTGAGGTCAGTCATCACCTTTATATGAAAACCAAAGACACTACACAAAAGAAAATTAGAAACTAATATCCCTGATGAACATAAATGCAAAAATCCTCAAAAAATTTTAGCAAACATAATTAAAAAATATATTAAAATGATCATTCACCATGATCAAGTGGGACCTATTCCAGGGAAACAAGGATGATTCAATACATACAAACTGGGGCGTCTGGGTGGCTCAGTCCGGCTCTTGATTTCAGCTCAGATCATGATCCCAGGCTCATGGAGCCTGCTTGAGATTCTCCTTCTGCCTCCACTCCTCCCCCCTGCTCTCCCTCTCTAAAATAAACATAAAATAAAGGTGGACATTTTTAAAAATTAAAAACATAAATTATTCAATATGATACACTACATTAACAAACTGAAGGATGAAATCCACACCAGAATGTCAATAGATGCAGAAAAAGCATTTGACAAAATTCAAAAACTATTCATGATTAAAACTCTCAACAAAGTAGGTACAAAGGGAACATACCTCTTTTGCCATATATGACACACCCCCAGCTAACATCACACTCAATAACATCACTAACAGTAAAAAGCTGAAAGCTAATTCTTGGGAAATGCACTGGGTAGTGCTGGCTTCCTAGCTTGCTGAGGGCATCATTTTGTAGGTGAGTCTGTTATTTTACTGGTAACTTTTTCATTTAGCACCCTACTTCCTACCTTCCTCCAACCGTCCCTATTGTCCCTATTTCTGTGCACCAGGCCCTTGCACCTAATAATTACATCTCAATATGTTTATTGCTCAAAAGGCCCTTGAGCACATGGATCTTAAAAGGAAGCAGTCAGGATAGCTGAGGAATGAAATACCAATTCTAGCACTTCACAAATCCAATTTATAAAACTCCTAATAAGGCATCTGCTATATGGACAGTTACGTCAATCTGAATTAACCACCAAATGAATCATCACATTTAATTGGCATGATTTCTGTCTTTTGTTATTTTTATAAATGTTTTACTTAGAAAGCAGCCTATTGTTCCTAGTAAACCTAATGGATGGTGAATATCAGTAACTCAGGATGTTTTCCCAAAGTGTCTTCTAATTGTTGCTTTGAAAAATGAGGGAGCATTTGATCTCTAGCCCCCTCCTCATCCTTTCCATGCTAAGCCACAAGAATTATCAGCATAGGCGGGGCGCCTGGGTGGCTTAGTCGGTTGAGCGTCCGACTTTCGCTTGGGTCATGATCTCACGGTTCGTCGGTTTGAGCCCCGCGTCGGGCTCTGTGCTGACTGCCAGCTCAGAGCCTGGAGCCTCTTTCAGTCTGTGACTCCCTCTCTCTCTGACCCTCCCCTGCTCACGCTGTCTCTCTCTCTCCTAGAAATTAAAAAAAAAAAAAAAAAGAATTATCAGCATAGGCACAAATATCTTTCAGCTGATAAAATGGTGTCCTGGCAAAAGATCTGTTTTGGTGTAATTTTTTGGACACTCTTCCAAAGAACGCTCTTTCTGCATGAGAACCCAATGACATTTTCTTTTCTTTCAGAGGGAGGGTAACAAAGGAATTATCTTCCTGCTCAAATGGTTGGAGAGTTCTTAGCTTTTTGTACCACTGTGACTGAGTCAGCCTACAATTCTGGGTTGGAATGTGGCATTTCTTCAGGATCATGCCCAAAGCAGTCAAGCACAGGCAGGATGAACCGTGGGGCACAATGTAACCTTTAGACTCAAGGCCGCCAACATCAGGCTCTATTCCCATTCTCCCTCCAAGTCAGTAAAAGTCTTCAAAGCTGTATTTTAGGGTGATTTGAACAAACAAATCCTCATTCCTTGCTGAGAACATTCTGGTAGGAGCTGGGAGCTGTGGCAGAGTCGGAGGAAACAGGCTGCAGCATGTGGTCCCTTTCACTCTTCTGGATGCCCTGCTTTCATCCTGACTCCGCACCTAGGTCTGTACTCACAGAATTTACATGCCATTTTTCTACTGTCCATCATGACCCTTCTTCTATGAAAGAATACCTGGCTGATAATGTTTCCCCGAGAAGCCTGCTCCTTCCCCCAGGGAAGCCTTCTGCTGGTGGCATGCCTGACTTGTTTGTCAGACACTGAGATCTGCTAACAGCACAGTGACAGGATCTCTGACTAATCTCTGGACATTGGAAGGGGATGCTTGAGAAGGTCTTTCTAGAGACCTTCTCTCCGTGGTCCACCCCAGTCCTCACATAAACACTTTCCTTGGATGTTTAGGAAGGATGGACTTACTCTGAGAAGAGGGCAACCCTTCCTGAGCCCCAGAAGACTTCAAGCTCTTTTACAAATGCCACAACTTGCACCTGAGTTACAAGTGAGCAAACTAATGTTCTCCATGAGAAGCAAGTCAAGACCACAGCAGATGTTTTCCAACACTTGCTTACCTGTCATTCTCAGACACGGGTAGCAATCATTTGCTTGGGGGCAGCAATGGCCCCCAGAAAGACACCCCCAGGAACCACACCACCAGCTTTGCAAATGGCCACCTGAATGGTTATTATACAACACCAGTGTGACCTATTCTCTGTTCTCCATTAGTAATTATCTTAGGATACCCAATGCTAGCTCCCACATCAGAAAAAAGTCCAATTCTCAATAGCTTAACAAAATAAGGTTTATTCTTTAACTTGTGGAAAGCCTGAAGTGGGCCAGGCAACCCTTCTCCACTTACATCTACACCAGGTAGCATGGGGTCCTCCTGGACTGTCATGCAGGGAAAGGGATGGAGGGGCCTGGGGCCCTTGACCACGTCCTCACTTAGCTCACAGACCATTGGCCTAAACACCCTAATCATTAGGGGAAGTTTTCATGAGCTCTAACTCCCTGCCTTGCTCATGGAGCATCTTGTCAACTTTTCTACCCAGGAAAAGTACCTATAATGGCAGAACAAAGTGACAGTGTACTGTCAGGAAGTATGAGGAAGCAGCCCCCAGGGGGTCCCAACCACTGCACACCTTTAAAGTGTTTTAAAACATAATGCATATTTGCACCCTGCTTCTTGTTCCATCCATGTTCATTTCTATATGAAAGTCTTTTCTATCAGGAAAATACCACATCTCAAGTTTGCAATCCTACATCTTACATGAGTGAAATGTTCAGTTCCCACTCAATATAGTGCTTTTTAAAATAGTAAAATGAACAGCAATATACCCACCACCTAGTACAAAAAATAGGATATCTCCAGTACCTTTAATGCTTTTATTCTGTTCCCCAACTACATCCACTTGCCATCCCCACAGACACAACTACTGTTCTGAAATGTGTGTAAATCATTCCCCTGCTTTTCTTTATAGGAACACTACATATGTACATATTCCTAAACAGTGTATTGTTTGGAGTTGCCTGTTTTGGGCCTTTAAATGAATGAAATCTTACTGCATATATGCTTCTGTGACAGGCTTTCCGTACTTAGTTCTGTGTCACCCAAGCTAGTGTCACAGTGGATCATTTATCTTTACTGCTCTATGGACTGTAACGTGACTATCCTTCCTACTGCTGAAGGGCATCAGGGCTTCTGGCCTGCAGACTCTATGATGCTGCTGTGAACATTCCCGCTCATGTCTCCTGGTACACAAATGCACAAACATTTCTCGAAAGCAGTGGTTTCAAGTTTGAATGTGCATCAGAATCACCTGGAAGGTTTGCTCAAGGACATACTGCTGCCTCCAGACTCAGAGTCTCTGGTTCAGCTGGTCTGGGTGGCTGGAGAATGTACACCTTTAACAAGTTCCAGAAGATGCTGGCACCGCCCATCTGGGGATCACACTCTGAGAACCACTCCCTAAAAATCATACCCAGGGACAAGTTACTGTATTATAGACTCTGTATGTGTTCACATTTTGTTAGGAAACACAAATTATATTCCCAAGTTGCACCGATTTGCACCGCTGCCAGCAATGGTGAGCCCTTGTTGCTCAAAATCCTTGTCAATGTTTGAATATTGTCTAACTTTAAGATTTCTGTCCATTCATCGTGTGTGAAATGGTACCTCACTATGGTTCTACTTTGCATTTCTCAACTTACCAAAGAGGATAAACATCTCATAAATGTTTTGCTCATTCTTTTTTCTTCTTCTATGTACAGTCTATGTCTTTTTTTTTTTTTTTTTTTACCTTATTTTGCTAATAGGTTTTCAGCCCTTTTTGACTCATGATTCAGGATTTTTAAATCTGTTAAATCTGTTCTGGACACTAATTCATGTTGATTGTGTGCAAATACCATTTTCCAATCTGTGGTTTCTCTTTTCATATTCTTTATGGCGTTTGTTGAGAAAGAGTTCTTAATATTAATGTAGCCTAATTAATTGATATTTTTCTTTATGATTAGTATTCTTGTGTCTTATTTAAGAATAATCTCAGGCTCAGTTGGTTAAGTGTCTGACTTCGGCTCAGGTCATGATCTTGCTCCCTGAGATGGAGCCCTGCGTTGGGCTCTGTGTTGAAAGCTCAGAGCCTGGAGCCTGCTTCAGATTCTTCCCTCTCTGCCCCTGACCTGCTGATGCTTTGTCTCTCTCTCTCTCAAAAATAAAGACTTAAAAAATAAAAATAAAAAAAAGAATAATCTCCTTACTCTAAAATTTTAAAGCTACTTGGGGTGTCTGTGTGGCTCAGTCAGTTAAGCATCCAACTCTTGATTTCAGCTCAATTCATGATCTCTGTAAGTTCAAGCCCCATGACAGGCTCTGTACTGACAACATGGAGCCTGCCTGGGATTCTCTCTCTCTCTCTCTCTCTCTCTCTCCCCCTCTCTCTCTGTCCCTCCCCCAACTTGCACTCCCTCTCCAAATAAATAAACTTATTTTTTTAATGTTTATTTTTGAGAGAAACAGGGCACACACAGGGGAGGGGCAGAGAGAGAGGGAGACAGAATCGGAAGCAGGCTCCAAGCCCTGAGCTGTCAGCACAAAGCCCAATGCAGGGCTTGGACCCATGTACCATGAAATCATGACCTGAGCTGAAGTTAGATGCTTAACCAACTGAGCCACCCAGGTGCCCTCCCAAAAAGTTTTTTTTTAAGCTACTTTCCCACATAGTATTCTAAACATTTTACATGGGTTATTTTTGGTTTTTTGTTCTTTGTTTTTATATAAGAATCTTTCATCTGCCAAGAATTGATTTTTGAGTAGGTAGTGATATAAGCATCCAATTTCATTTCTTTTCCTTTTTGAGGTGTAAGGATAACCTCTTGTCCAAGCACTATTTATTGAATATGCCATCATTTCCTCACTGATCTGCCTAACTGTCTCTATCAGAACTTAAGTTTCCTTATATAGCTGGGGCTCTGTCTTACTGAACTACTTTGAGTCAATACCACACTCTCAGTTATTATATCCTTATAATAAGTTTTAATATCTCATAAAGCAAGATTTCCTAATTTATTGCTCTTTCCCAAGAATGGTTTGGCTATTTATGGCCTTTTGCTCTTCCATATACATTTTAGACTCAACTATTCTAGTTCCACCAAAACGCAAAAAAAAATAACACAAAAAAAAACAAAACAAAAACAAAAACAAAACCCCAACAACCTATTTGAGATTTTATTAGGAATAGTATAGGTGGGTCACTGTGGGGAGAACTGACATCTTTGTGATACTAAATCCTTATATGGAAGAACAATGGCATATCTCTCAATGTATGCCTTTTAATTTGTTTCAATAAAGTTTTAAGATTTTCTCATTTAAAAAGCTTTCATATCTTACATGAACAAACAACTGTCCAAAGAAGGCATCCTGACAGCCAACAGACACATGAAAAGATGCTCAGTATCACTCATCATCAGGGAAATGCAAATCAAAACTACAATGAGATATCACCTCACCCTCTCAGAATCAAAAACACAAGAAACAGTAAGTGTTGGTGAGGATGTGAAGAAAAAGTAACACTCGTGCTCTATTGCTAGGAATGAAAACTGGTGCACCACTGTGGAAAACACCCCAAGTGGCTTTAAAATTTTAGAGTAAGGAGATTATTTTTTTTTTTTAATTTTTTAAATCTTTAAAATTTGTAGAAGGTTCCTCAAAAAGATGAAAATAAATCTACCCCAGGTCCAGCAATATCACTACTGGGTATTTGCCCAAAGAATACAAAAACACCAATTCAAGGGATATATGCACCCTATGTTCAAAGCAACATTATTTACAATAGCCAAATTATGGAAGCAGCCCAAGTGTCCATCAATTAATAAATGGACAAAGAAGATGTGGTATACACACACACACACACACACACACTGGAATATCACTCAGCCATGGAAAAGAATGAAAACTTGCCATTTGAAACAACATGGATGGAGCTAGAGAGTATAATGCTAAGCAAAATAAGTCCATCAGAGAAATACAAACACCATATGATTTCACTCATGTGGAATTTCAGAAACAAATGAGCAAGGGGAAAAAAAGAGAGACAAATTAAAAAATAGACTCTTAACTATAGAGAACACACTGACGGTTCCCAGAAGGGAGCTGGGGGTAGGGGTTACAAAGGCAAAGGGGATTAGAGTATACTTGCGATGAGCACTGGGTGATGTATTGGAGTGTTAATCACTATATTGTACACCTGAAATTAATATACCATTGTATGTTAACTGGAATTAAAATAAAAACTTTTTAAAAAGTACTAAACATGCTTTAAAAAAAACCTGTATATCTTTTGCCACAAACACTGCTAGGCAATTTTTGTTGTTATTGTAAATTGTATCTTAAAATAATTACAATTTGTATAATATACACTTTAAGAGGCATTTAATACTTACCTAGTATTTCAGTTGCTTTGGCTATGGATTTTCAGAGAATCTGGGAAGCCACTTTCTTTATCTACCCTTGAATTTTAGCCACATGACTTTATCATATGCAATAAAAGTAACAACAGAACTCTACTACATCTGATAGGGTTCAAATTTGAAACTGTATCTCCTAAATCAGCTCCAAATGTTCCTACAACTTCTTTCCTGAGAATTGACCCACCATCGCTTTTGTCATTTTTCTCCATCAGAACACAGTGGGAGAAAAGCTAAGTGGGCAGAGGGGAGATGGAGACATTCATTTCTATTAAACACAGATTTATTAAAAACTAGGCCTAGAAAATGAAAATGGCAAAATATTGACAACGGGTGAGTCTGTGTGATGGATTCCTTGTACTATTCTTGCAACTTTCTAAATCTGAAATAATTTCCAAATAAAATATTAAGAAGAAACTTTCAGGAATAACAAAAATCATGAACACGACTGTTCTAGAGTTACTGCGACACCTCCTGCCAAAGAATTCTTTCCTGTTCAAGACCCTTTCCTAGGAGGGCAATCCGTGAACATCCGTGAACATATCTCAGGTACAGTTGAAGGGATAATCCAAGGAAGTTAATCTGTTGCCTGGCTAGAGGCCCACAAATTATGCCTAACAGGCTGGATGAAAAGATGAACTGGGCTGATCATGTACTTTACAGAAGTGGAAAAGTGAAAGACCAAGCTAGAAAGTAACAGAATCTGGTACTGAAAGGTGCTGATGTGGAAGGGAAGAGAAGCTGTCTTGGGCCCTGAGGAAGCTCACAGTCCACAGGAACCAAAGTATGAACAAGATGAGGAGGCTGGCTGGTACTGGGGCAGAAAGATGGTCACTTGGAGCCAACTCACACTCATGGTCATATGCTAGTAGGGAGGAGCTGTGAACTCCTGCACCTAAGGTCCTCTAGAGCTAACCCAAACGTCCACAA
The DNA here is from genome assembly GCF_003009895.1 of Hyaena hyaena. Classification (NCBI taxonomy): domain Eukaryota; kingdom Metazoa; phylum Chordata; class Mammalia; order Carnivora; family Hyaenidae; genus Hyaena; species Hyaena hyaena. The sequence continues at coordinate 1,453,804 of NW_024080673.1, forward strand.
GAGCTAACCCAAATTTGAAAACCTCCTCCTGACTCTAGACTCCATGAGATCAAGTCCTATGATGGCTGAGTTTTATTTCATAGCCCTCACTGCTCCCCATGAATCCTTACTTTGGGTCTTTGTTACAATAAGACGAACCCAACTAGGGGCACCTGGGTGGCACAGTTGGTTAAGTGTCCAACCCTTGGTTTCAGCTCGGGTCATGATCCCACAGTTCATGGGTTCAAGCCCCATGTCGGGCTCTGTGCTGACAGCACAGAGCATGTTTCAGATTCTGTGTCTCCCTCTGTCTCTCTCTCTGTCCCTCTCCCACTCCCACTCTGTCTTTCTCTCTCCCTCAAAAAATAAACAAACATTTATTTAAAAAAGATATATACTATTTGTGCTTGAAAAACTCTGGATTATTTCAGTGTGGGACAATTACCTGCTTCCAAGATCATTTATAATAATTTGACTATTTGCAAAAGTTTCAGCTGAAATCTTCAGTGACGAGGGTCACCTATATCATGACTTTCTCACAGGACTTGCTGAGCTGAGCTGTTCCCATTAGGACCCGAGTAGTCCTTCTTGGGCTGCTACCAGCAGCACACCAGTGCCTAAAGGTAGGTAGGTCAGCTTTTCCCACAGGTTGGTCATACATCAGCTTCCGGAAGCAGGTTCCAACCAGGACTCTCCTGGGGAATCCCCTAAACACATGAAGGAAACATGTCTGCTCTCCAGCCAGATGGCAAAAGATGTGAAACTCCTGGGCTCTTTGGACAAAATCATTTTTTAAAGACCAGCTATGGCTCAGCCGAGAGGCAGCCAGTCGGGACTGAGTGGCCTCCACACAGACCCATTCTAGGGAAGCTGCCTTCTTACACCACATCTAATTAAGCTACACAAGCTTCCATCTGGCCGGTCGGGACAGGCTTTTCAAATTTGCCCCAAGTGCTTTTGCTGTCCTCGTTTGACCCCTACAGGGGTGCAGCCTCTTACTAGACTGCTTAGGAAGAGCGTCTCATCGCCTACAGCCGTTGTTTCCCCATCCTGTGCCTATCCTGAAACAACAGGAATGGAGAGCAGGGATGAAGAGTATTCGGGGGCACCTGAATGAGCTGCTGTAAACGTACAGCTCCTGACATGTGTCCAGGGCAGGCGGGGCACACAGGAAGTCTCCAGCCAGCTTCCAAGGACCAGGTTTCAGCCTCGGCCAAGGAAGACTGGGCCCTCTCCCCACGGCAGTGATCCTTCCCTGACACTGTGCCTTCAGTCCCAGAATAGCAGAGAACGTTTGGGAAATTCACACTCCAAAAATATTTCCTTTTTTTTCATGTAGGCAAGATAACACAGGAGTGACAGTGGGTTACTAAGAATGCGGTTCCTTCATTATGTAACACAGACAAAAATAAAGTGTTCTGGGCCAAAAATAGGGCTGAGAAGGAAGAATGAGAATAAATAGCACCGAGAAGTCATTATTTACTCAAGCTGTCAAATGGCTGAAGAACTTAAGGAAAGTTTTGGTCTGTGTCCCATCACTTGTTAATCAGGTCTGACCAGCCCCTGGAGGGAGCCAATGTCACTCTACTGACAAATGTGTGTGCAGAGGACGCTGCTTAAGGAAGGGTAAGGAGTGCCAGCGCTCACTCTCCTTCCCCGTGGTCAGCAAACTGGCAAGACTGAGGATTCCTGGATGCTGTATGTAATGGACATTTCCTTAGAGACATCGCCCCACCATGGGTCACATAACAGAAAGGGGTGGATCTCACTGGAGTGTGGACAGAGCAGATCTCTTGAGGGGACTGTCTCCGTTTGCAGGTGCCTGTGCTGGGGCTGATGACGCACCATGAATCCGAGCAGTTGGTCCCTCCGGTCAAAGCTGGGCGTCCAGGACACATCCACCTTCACTAACCACCTCCCGTGCTCCACCAAGTCCTGGCTGTGTCACTTGCCGAAATCTCTCACACCCTCTCACACCCTCACCAGCACCGCAACTCCAAGTTGCACTGCAGTCCCCTGCGGGGATCACTGTGGCTCCTAAGAGTCTGTGTCTAGTTGTCTCCCTCCTTCTCTACTGCAAATTTTTCCAGTTCCTCCACTGCCACTGGACAAGGTCCAAGTTCCTACATGGGGAGGGGAAGCTACCGAACAGACTACCGCTTCCTCTGCTACCTTGCCTCTCTCTTCTCATTCTCCTGTGGCCACACCAGACACTCTACAGGCCTCTGCAGACTAGCCCCACTGCCTGGAACGTGCCTCAACTATTCCCAACTTCCCACTCCAGCCCTGTGCCTAGACAGAGTCTACTTGGCTTGTTAAATACAGTTTTCTCCATGGAGCCTGTGACCCAAGGAGGGAAAAAGGGATCAAAAGAAATCAGTTCAATTGATGAGACAGTCGGGAGATTCAAAGTCACTCTTGCTATTACAAGGCTTTTTGGGCAGTCATCTCTATGAACACAGGCTGGGCAGGTGTGTCCTCACATTAAACAACGGCTAACCGGGGCGCCTGGGTGGCTTAGTCGGTTAAGCGTCCGACTTTCGCTTAGGTCATGATCTCGCGGTTCGTGAGTTCGAGCCCCGCGTCGGGCCCTGTGCTGACTGCCAGCTCGGAGCCTGGAGCCTGTTTCAGTCTGTGACTCCCTCTCTCTCTGACCCTCCCCTGCTCACGCTGTCTTTCTCTCTCTCCTAGAAATAAATAAAACATTAAAAAAAAATTAAAAAAAAATAAATAAATAAACAACGGCTAACCATTCATTCACCCACAGCCCTACCACTTCATAGTACAGTTCCCTTAAATAGCTGGTCTTCATTAAGCAACACCCTGTACCTTGCTGGACATTTTTAAGATAGTATCTTAATTTTGTTACAATGTGTTGGATACTTACTTTTGTCTCCATTTGGAAGACTTTACCTACCTGCCCAGTGTCTTGCCGCTGATAAAGCAGCAGAGATTGAAAGCCATCCGTCTGGAGGTAGAGTAATGCTTTTTTTACACATCAGTCTCTATGGCCTACTACTGAATGGATGGGCATCTGTCCATCTGGATGGCTTCCAAATGATACTTTTATGTGTTAAACTCTGACCCCTGTTCCCTTCCAAAAAGAAAGTCATGTTGAAGTCCTAAACCCCTAATAACTCAGAATGTGATGTCTGGAAACAGGGTCATTGTAGATGTAGGAAGTTCAGATGAGGTTATACTGGTGTCATAGGAATAGACAGATACCCAGGAGAGAAGCCATGTGACAACAGGAGCCTAGACCGAAGCTCTGTAGCTACAAGCAAAGAAGTAGCAGGGCCTCCCGGCAACCACCAGAAGCAAGGGAAAGGCGGGGAAGGATCCTGTCCAGCAGGTTTCAGAGGAAGTGTGGCCCTGCCACACCTTGAGGGCCTTCACACAATCCATTTCTGCCATTTTTAAGCCATGTGGTCTATGGTACTTTGTTACAGAAGTCTTAAAAAAACAAGGCTAAAAAGTTCTAGAAAACAAGAACTAATTCTGTTCTTCCCTGGGGAATACTTTCTATCACAGGCTTCGGTACTGCAGATAGTCAACTAACCAGCTTTGAACCCAACTAGCAGCTCCTCGAGCGTGAGCCTGCCCAGCCTGCACACATCTCCTCACAGGCCATTCATCCACCTTATTCTGGGACAAGATGAAGACAAACCTGCAAACTTAAATAAAGAATATTCTATCATGGTTTTGCCTTTAAAAATCTAGCTTTTTCTCAACCAGAGAGGGAGGAACGTAGTTTCCTTAGAGAGGCTCATTTGGTTGGAAAGTGGCAGGGGAGCGCACACCGAGGTCGCTGCCAGAGACCCCTGCTGCCGAGAAGGGCCACACAGTGGGGACAAAGGGACTGCTCCCCAGAGACCAATCAGATTGGGCCACACTCTTGTGTTCTCTGACCAGGGGCCGAGCGGGGGCCTTCTGTGCAGCCACCTTCCTCGGCTGACAAGCTCACCCCTGGAATGCTCCCTGCAATACAGGAGACTGCTCATCTGAGGGAGGTTTATTCATGACCACCCACCAGACACAAGCTGCAACAGGAAAAACTGCTGGCAAAGAAGGCATGCTACTAGGAACTAGCTTTATTCTAGATAAAGAATCAGATTTCAAGAATTAGCCAAGCCCATTTATCTAGGCTGATGCCGTGCTCCACTTCCTGGAGCTAGAGAAAGGCCAGCGGCAGTCATCCAGCTCCCAGGAGCTCATATGCTGAAATATTCTGGCTTCGGAGTACGCAAGAGCTAAAAACTAGAGTCCGGAAGATTCAAGTACATCAGTGCCCCCCCCTACACCCCCCGCCACTTGCATTCATTCACTGGCACTCATTCATTCAGCATTTGTTGAGCGCCAAGCCCTATCCTTTCGCCTGCCTGCTCAGAAGGGAGCTGGCAGCAAGGGTGGGGCGGGGAATAGGGTCACAGTTGGCTTCAAACAGTGGCTTCATGCTCTCACCCTCTACTGTACCCTACATGAGGCCCCTGGCCTCCAATTCTTGGCAAGGAACGTGCCCAGCGGCCACAGCCCCATCTGGCTTGGGCAGAAGTGGGGAGTGCACCCATCCTCCCTCCAGCCAGGCACTTCCCTGCTCTTTCCCAGGAAGAACACCCACAGGTAGGCAGCAAGCACTCCGAGTTTGCGTCTCAGTGGCATTTGACAGTGTTGATCAACTCCTACCTCCTTCAAATGTTTTATTTCCTAGCTTCTGGAATATCACACTCATGGTTTTTCTTTCGATCTCAGCGGCTGCTCCTCCTTAGTCCTCCTCCACTTCCTGATCTCGGCTTCAGTCCCCAGACCTTTCTTCGCATTGTACTCACCCCACAGGGCTCTCATACAGTCTGACCTCACTGCACAAGTTCTAACCTCTTCCTTAAACCCCAAATTTACATAATCTCTTGGGTATTTTGTTATTTTTGCTGTGAAACAAACTGTCCCTGGAACTGACTTTAAAATAAAAACATTATCGCACACCGTTTCTGAGGGTCAGCAGTGCAGGTGCAGTGAGCCGGGTACATCTGGGTCTCGGTTCGCAGGAGGGCGCGGTCTTCTGAGACTGAGGAGAATCCCCTTGCAAGGTCACTCACATGGCTGTCAGCAGGCATCCTCACTTCCTCACCATGTGGGCCTCTCCTGAGGTTGTTTGTGGCATGGAAGCTGACTTCCCCCAGAGCAAGCAACAAGAGGGACAGAGAGACACACGAGAACATGTAGCTAAAAAGGAAGCTACAACATCTTTTATAACCTAATCTTGGTGCCTTACCAACACTTTCTCCATTTCACTGGTTAAAATGTGGAGGCTGGCTACACCACAGGTATCTAAATGCTATTTCAAAATTAATATATCCTGGGGCGCCTGGGTGGCTTAGTCGGTTAAGCGTCCGACTTTCGCTTAGGTCATGATCTCGCGGTTCGTGGGTTCGAGCCCCGCGTCGGGTTCTGTGCTGACTGCCAGCTCAGAGCCTGGAGCCTGTTTCAGAGTCTGTGACTCCCTCTCTCTCTGACCCTCCCCTGCTCACGCTGTCTCTCTCTCTCCTAGAAATAAATAAAACATTTAAAAAAAAATTTACAAAATTAATATATCCTAACTCAGAATCTTAGATCACCCCCCAAAATGCTCTTCCCTCAATCTTCTGCATCTCAGTAAATGACAGCATTATTCACTCAGTTACTCAGGTCCCAAACCTTCAAACTGTCCTGGACTTACTCATACCCTCAGGGATTCTATCAGAAAATTCTGTGCATTGTTTCCAAATATACACCATACTTGTGCCCCTGCCTCTCAGTGTCCACACTGCAGCCAGAGCGCAAATTCTATAAATGTAAAATCACAATACTCCCCTGTTCAATATTCTCCACCGGCTTCCCTTTTGATCAAGAAACAAACCCAAACTCCCAATGCTTTATGTAACTTGGTCCCTGTGCATTTGCCCAACTTTCTTTCCTCTGCTCTCTTCCCTTCACTCACTTTAACCACACTGGCAATTTTTCTGGGTCTTCAACCTAATCATGTTTACTCCCACCTCAGGGCTTTCGTTACATTTGCTATTCTCTGTTTGGAACTATCTCCCAGGTTCTCACAAGCCGGTTCACTCACTTCCTTCATGTCTCTGTTCAATGTCACCATCTCACAGGCATTCCCTTACCAACTGTCTAAAAACACTCTGCTTCCCCTAAGATAATTTGTTTATACTTGGGGTCCCTAAATGTAATATCCATGGGGGTCTTTTATCTGTCTTCTTCATTGCTATATCCCCACTCCCAGGACAGTAAGTACCCAGCACATAGTTGGCACTCAATAAACATTTGCTGGACTAATGAATGAAATACAAACAGAAATGCTTTAAAAATCTGAATTATTATCTGCTATAGGAATATATAGGTGTGGGAGGGTCCCAGAGTGAGGACCCTTCATATTGGTCCACAAGCATTCATCAGGCTCTTACAGCACATTACAAAGCACAGAGGAGGATAAAAAACTACTGATATAACTGCTACTTTTCCAATTTAGTACAAGACCCAGGATGTGTATATACTTTCATATCCTCTCCAATCTGTTTGCCCTGCTACAGTGTGGTCTGAAATCCACCTTACTTAAAACTCTTCCATGACTTACTGTCCTGAAGATAAGGCCCAAACTTGTGGCTGTGCTTACACAGAACTTCTCAATCCCATGTCAGGTTACCTAGACATCTTCACTTCTTGCCTCTTAATACTCTGGGCATCACACTCCTGGCAGATTGAAAGGTTGGCCATTCTCCAAAGATGGGTTTTTTTATGTCTCTGAGTTTCTGCCCATTCTGTTTTCTCTACCTGTAACATTCTTCCCATCCCCTGTAGCATGCAGTCACTTGTGCTGTGTAACAAACCACCCAACTCTCTGCATCAGGTTCTTTGCATGTCTCAGGGTTCCCAGAGGAAGAGAAGGCAAGCCCCAAGGTGTAAGTACTTTTCAAGTCTCTGCCGTGTCACGCTTGCTAATACCGAAGAATGACCAAAGAATGTCATGGCTAAGTCCAGACTGAAAGACAAGGAATGTCCAAACATACATACAAAGTAAACTCTATTTCAGGGTAGCAGTGGCAAAATCACAATAAACTATTATCAAGTGTACATACAGGATGTAGTTCTCCTTTGCAAGAAATTTAACCATATTTCCTCACCTCTTTATCATCCTCTATCATCTTCTGGTCTCAATCTAGAAATTACCTCTAGAAAGATTTTCCTGATCCCTAAAGCCTGAGTGAAAAACCTGTCATAACACCTTATTAGTGCATGTACTACTCTATTGACTATTATTGCATATATTAGTCTCTGTTGCCACTGAATGAATGAATGAATGAACGAATTTCTATGATACATGTCAGACCTCCAATTCATATAAATGAGCTGCTTGTTCTCTCCATTTTATGGCAATGTAACATCTACCTTTGCTACCAGCCAAGAAGGTCACTGAAAAGGAGGGAGTGTGTTCTGGTGTCTATTTTATCTTTACTGCCTAGTACAGTACTTGATACGAATTAGTTACTTAAAAGTATATCTGTGAAATAAACAGACACATAACTATAATAAAAGTAAAGGGGGGTAACTGACAATAAAAAAGAAGGTACAAAGCATGTTCTTGAAACTTCTGTAAGATTCCGCAGGCTGCAAATATTTAGTGAGACAGCATAAAACTAACTGAAATAAGAATAAAGTGCCCATCAGAGGAGAGAAAAGAAAAGTAGCCAGAGAAAGCAAGATTTTCCTTTTTATTAGACTTGCAATGCCATTTTAAAGTCCAACCTCTTTGAAAAATGTTTCTTTACTATTAACTTCCTCATTGGAAAGCAGACAAACCCTGTCCTTGAAAGATATATTTTCTACTTGGTATGGCGCTCAGTCCTCAGGCCTGCATCGGTATGGTTTACCAGCTGCAATCGAGTCCAGCATCTCAGAGAAAAGCACTGTGAAGGCTGAGAGGTAACCAACCCAGGCATCCCCTACTTCATATATAGATATATACATATATATGTGCATATATACATATATATGTACACACACATTTTTTTTTTTTTTACAAAAATAATATAACAGTTTACACAGCTCTATTTAATTCTTTAAATTACATAGGCAAGGTCTATGCTTCAGTATAACCATTTTTTGCTTTGGATTAAAATGGGAATTTTAGGCCTAAAAATAGATTTCAGATTACTGAACAGAGGCCATACAGCAACACAGACTTAATAAATCTTGATCACTACATAACTAGAAATTATGTTGCTTGTTATCTTTATGCTGGGTGCTATATACATCCCAACTGATTATTTTCATTTTATCTAGAACACAAAAGCAAAATAGTTCACTGAAATAATCTTCTATTCATTACATTAGCATATACACCAAATTATACTAACTGCATGATAATCTCTATGTTCCAAAGCTATATTTGTAGCATGTGCTCATCTCTACTCCATTAAATATAGTATCCAGCCAGCAATTACCAAAAAAAAAAAAAAAAAAAAAAAAGGAATGCATGCTGCCAGAAGAGAACAGTCTGCAGGTTAATATCTCACTGTCAACCAAAAACAAAACACGTAAGAGAAACAAACCTTATAACACAGATATAAAACTAATTTGCAGTGACATTCAATATATAGTTTTATCAGAAGGAATACATTTAGGTCACAGTTACACGGAAAAACACAAATTATGTGAAATTCTAGGCTTTCTCCTAGAACATTCAAAATGCTCATCAAAAGTTAATACAATAAGGATAGCCACTAGATGACTGAATAAACAGAATTTCATTTAGTATTTCAAAAACACAGATTCTGAGGAAAAAAAGCTACCACCAAAATATCCAGAAATCTGAATTAACAGATACTTTGTTTTGCATACTTGATATAACAAATACAAGTGTGTTTACACAGACTAAAAATGAAAGGTGATAGCCTAGGGGGCAGTCATAGGAAAGAATAAATGAGCACAATCCCACTGGAGTACAGAGAGCGCCTGCTGTTTTTCTGGTCCCTGTACATACCCCTACCCGCTACCCCTACCCCTGTTCAAACAAGGTCCATCTCTTTGGGGAACAAATCTTTCCAAAGCTCAGGCCCATTCTCTCTGCCCAAATCAAGATACAACACAGCCCAAGCATGACGCTGGACGGTCTTTCAGATGCTGGTATGATTCCTGATCATGGACTGGACAGGTCCTCTTCAGGGTCTCTCAAATTTTGACTGGCACAAACTCTTCCCACAGAAGGGATCAGCACAGTCTCTGAAGCCATAAATAAGGTGGCTCCAGAAGAATTAGAAGAAGGAGGTATCTGATGAAAAAGCACCTGCAAGTCTGAAATCCTCTTTGGTGAGAACACTATACATGCGCTGAGGCAGAGCTCGGGAGTACGGGGCTGGGCGTGGCACAGTAGTGCGCAAAATGAGTTCCCGGCCAGCAGGAGGTGGGAAGTCTGACACCGAGTTCTGCCTTCTCTCTTCTGGAGAGCTCATTCTCTTCAGTTCCTCCTCCGGTGGAGCCAGGGCTGCAGCCTTGAACAGAATCAAATGCTAAATTCAAGAGCAAGTCCAATGCTAAATTTAGATTATTTTGAAGGACAGATGAACAAACATGATAAATACATAAAAGATGTTCTACATTACTCAGTAATGCAGTCAGCCATGTTATGATTACTCAAAAACCAACACAGAAAAAGCAAGAAGCTTGAAACAATGCATGAACAGCCAGATATTACAAATAAACTGGTGACAGAGACAAAAGAGATAATGAGTGCCAGGCAATCTGCTCTGAAAAGTGAGGGCCATATTCCAACATCTGATAAAGAGGGAAAATGTAGCACTGGTTTCTACATGTTTCTTCCAGCAACAACCCAAGTTCAAGTCTGATGTCCTCAGTCGAGTAAGGAGCTGCTTCTCCCCAGAGTCTGGAAAGATGGTTTTTATCTCCATTCTTTCATTTCTTTCTTTTTAAGATTCATTTGCCAAATTAAAACTGGGGACACTGGTTTTATTTGCTGGGTGGCTAAGGTGATAGAGAAATGATAGAGATCCATGTAATGTAGCAATGGCCAAAAAGAGAAGTTCTCAATATTAAAGGCATCTAGCTTTCCATTAAAATTACATTAAAAAACTCAATTAGAGCCTTCATTTTAATTTTGATCACTATACTTCTTTCATTCTCTGATTACTAAATTTCCTTCACAATACCATCGATTTAGAAAAAAAATATTGTTTTGGCAATGGAAATATGAAATCATGTTATACTAAACATCAGTATGAAAGGTATGCCAAATCCAGACTGTTAAAGATGCGGTTAGTCTTAATGACCTTATGAAGTTAGAGGAATGGGAAGGAACGAGGGACTATGAGGGACAAAGGCTATTTTGTTACCTCATCAGAAGATTCAGTCAGCTTGAGAAAGGGTGAGAAAAGAAACAGTGATGAAAAGGAAACAAGCAAGATGGTTTAAAAAGAGCTAGACAAGAGATTTCAAGATCATTTCAGAGACAGCATGCGCTACATTAAGGAACATGATCCTATCAAAAGAATATCAAGACAAACACATACCACACAGAATACACCTAGCTCTTAAATTAAGCAGACATATCCCACTTCTCATGCATCTGATGGTTCAACAGGCAATGTACAGTGTCATTTAATGGACAAAATTGATAAAACTGAAACACAATCCAATCTGTGGTTTATTTGTTGAATTCCAGTGGAATACACCACTGATATATTTAATCATAATGAAGTTTAATAAACTTTAATAAAGTTCATAATTTTAAGCAAAAAGCTCTAAATATGTAAAGCTGCTGTATGCTACACAAAATCCTCAGTGAAATTTCATAACTTTTTTTTAATCTTGACTTATTAAAATTGATATAAAGTGTCAGTTGATAATGAGAAGTTACATCAATAAACTTTAATGGTTTACAGCCAGACATTTAAGGTCTGAGTTCAAAAATGTACCAATCAGGTGCTTGTTATATGGACTATAGTCTGCCAACTCCTGAAAACCATTCCCTACAAGGTCTGAAAGTTTGAAATGTTTTAAAATCACAATTGTACAACTGGGAAAAATGTGCAATTTTAGTATCCCTTAAAGGCAATTAGCTATACAAGGCCATTGAAAGGAGACACCACTATATTTACTGATGTAATAAGATAATTAAGGGAAAAACAAGAATAACAAAGTAAAATACATAAAAATATACTGGTTTTGTAAAATATACATGTACTTATATATACTACAGGTCAAATGTTGACAGTGATCATCAGTAGGTAGAAAGATTAATGTCATTAATTCTTTAAAATTTTCTGTGTTATCCAAATTTTTACAGTTGACCTTTACTAACTTTCTAGGGAAGAAACACAATTTCCATTTTGCAGTAAATAATTTAGCTTAACTATTCAAAACAAGGAATACTCTAAGCATTAAAACTAAAAATACTTTGGATTTTAAATCCTCTTAATAAACAAGTTTGTAAAAGGGAGGACAAAGGAAAGAATTTCTGCAACAGGAGAAAAATTCATATTGGTGGTGACAGGAAATGGAGTTATTAGCTTCTGGCTAGTGAGTTGGTAAAGGATATAGGATGCAAAACAAACTTGTTTCCTGGTTTCATGGCAGAGACAAAACAAACCAAAGTAAGCATCTACTGTTTTCTAGAACTCTATAAGGAAATTAAGTATTTGGTTTTTAACTTGAAATCTTAAAATTAGGGAGCAATCTCATAAATAATCATAGGTTTTCACTTCTTGCTAAAAATTCAGGTCAGTACATTTGGCTATGAAATTGACTATATTAACTAGAAATAATCCAGACGGACTCAAAGGAGATTACACAGCTTTTATATCATATGTAAACTCATGAAAATTCTTTTTATTTGATTCTGAGAATGACACTTTCATAAGTGGGTCATTCTAGAGTCATCACAGTTCCAGGCAAAGGGCACCCTGTACTTATATACCTTCCTTGACTTACAATCCCAATAAACCCATCCTAAATTGAAAATATCCTAAATTGGGAGCACCTGAGTGGCTCAGTTGGTTACTTGTCCAACTCCTGATTCCATCTCAGGTCATGATCTCACGATTTGTGGGTCTGGGCCCCACATCAGGCTCTGCACTGATGGTGTGGAGCCAGATTGGGATTCTCTGTCTCCCTCTTTCTCTGTCCCCACCCCTGCTCACACTCTCCCTCACTCCCTCTCTCTCTCTCAAAAGTAAATAAAAATTAAAAAAAGAAAGAAAAAGAAAATATCCTAAGTTGAGAAAACATTTACTACACCTATCCTACCAAACATTGTAACTCAGCCTACCCTACCTTACCCAAGCTCAGAACACTCACATAAAGCCTACAGTTGGGCAAAAATCATCTCACAAAAAGCCTATTTTATAATGAAGTGCTGACTACATCGTGTAATTTATTAAAATATTGTATTGAAAGTGAGAACGGAACAGATGTCTGAGTACAGTAGTTGCAGATAAGTATATCAACTCTTTGCCCTCATGACCATGTGACAGCGGGGACCTGCCACTGCCCTGGTGGCATATACTGCTAGCCCGAAAAAAGACCAAAACTCAAAATATGGTTTCTACTGAATACATATTTTTTTCTCACCATCATAAAGTCAAATACTGTAAGTTATATCATCGTTAAGTCAGGGGCTATCCACAGCACACTCTATAATATTTTTATCACCATCTTTAATATTAATGAACCCTGACATGAAAATCATCTTAACCATCATCAGTAGAGTTATCCACAAAGTATAACTAGCATTACCTTCGTAAAAATTATAATTTTAATAGTTTCAGAACGTCAGAAAGTACTACATAACTTTTGAACCTTGACTCTCGTAGCAGAGGTAATACCAAAGAAAATTTTTCCAACTGGGCTCTCTTTCTGTGTCCTGGAGCCTGTTTCCAAAGCCCTAAATATCTGAAATCTTGCTCTTCCTTAGATCGATTTACTATGACAGAAACAGATATACTAACCTCACAAGCAAAACTGTGAATCCATCTGGAGTACATGGGTTTTAAAATTGGTAATACAGAACTCCATCTTAATTTGAAAGTGTGCAACATTTTTTCTTATTGCACTGCACTGGCCATTGCTAACTGAGTCCCTACTAGTTTCTATAACAATCGATTCCAGACTCTTCTAACTTCTGAAATTTATGTCCTAAAATATACTTATAATTATACTTTAATATGTAGGAAAGCAAATGGATTTCAAAGACTCAGAAGTCACCACTGAGTGTCTTTTTGTACTGTTTGAACCCAACGCCGAGACTTACACTCAGCAGCTGTATTATCAGCCATGTGTGGGAATCAAAATAGCATGTCACTGAGTAGAGGTCTGGGGACATCATGACACAGTCAATAAGGAAATTCACATACCCTCTGAGCATTCACAAACAGCTTGTGAATGATTTTGCCAGCATGTCCTCTTCCTGCGCCCACAACTAACACTTCAGGCTGCTCCAAAAGGCAACTCACAAACCTAGGGGAGAGAGGTAATTAAAGGACAGAAAGTGAGCTAATCAGTTCACTCTGTGTCAGTCCTCCCAGATTAACATTGTGGACAAACTCACAAATTGACACTGGCTAAACCCGCCAAAGCTAGAGTAGAACTTCTCTAAGAGAACAGAGTCACATTTGGAATTAAAATAGACTCAAATGGCACTCTTACTGCCTTTCAGTTGTTTTCAAAGAATTTTTAAAATCTCATCTCTGTCAAAGGGTAAAAAGAAATATTCAGTCTATGTCTTTCAGACTAGAAGCTTCAAAAATATTACAGTAAATAAAAGGTTCAAACAGTATTTTTAGACAACAAAAACCCAGTTATATGTATACAGCAAAGCAATGACCGACATTTCTCATTTTTGTTCTTTTAAGGTGTGTGCGTGTGCGTGTGTGTGCGTGCGCGCGAGCGCACGCGCACGCACGCACGTGCACACACTTAAAAGATACATTTTGCTAGGCAAAATCTCAACTGTGCCATTAGGTGCTGGAAACACTGCACCTCCACATACATCACAGATAACGTATTTAGCTCTGAAGCTATCATAGTGCCTGCACCACTAATTCATACTGCTATTTTAGAAATGATTCCCTTGATTAGCATTTATTCTTCTCATTTACAAGGAAGGAATTTTCAAGAGCAAAGACGACTAAGACAAAATTTCACCAAACAGAAGGTATAAAATTCTAACAAGAACTTGTTAAGAGCTATAGCACATGTCTTGTCATGTAATACTATTTAGGATCAATAATGCCACTTCATTTCTCAAAAGGCTGATGAAGACTTTAAAATTATGATAAATTCAAGTTGCTGAAGTAGCTAATTTGGAAACACTTTATAACATATTAAAACAACATTTTTCTTTCAAGTACTACAAACAAAAATGGACAGGGACTCATACTAACAGGTAACGGTGCCAAGTCTCTCTCAGGAGGAGGAAATGACTGACCTGGTCATCTGTATCATCCTGGAGAGGCCATCTGGTCACTCTTTTAAAACATGTTCACAAGGTACACAGGATATGCACCTTTGCTATCAAAAACCTTGTTTAAAGTCAAATAAATAACTAGAAATATTGGGCAGAAGTACAATTTCAGAACACCTCAGACTGTGGTTAAAGAACAGCGAAAGCCGAAAGCAAAGTTCTGGGGCACTGCAAGTAACAAAGAGTAACTAGCTCTTCCACAGGCAACTGCAGGCACATCTCCAAGAGCAAACAAGGACATTCCTAGAAAAAAGGATCTGGTAGACTCATTCTAAGGGTGGAAGGAATGAAATCACCCAGAAATACAGGTGAGGTCAAATTCTTTGATAATTAAATATTTCTCTGTCTCTAGCTGATACTTGCTACAAATAACATAAGGGTACAACAAAAGAATCTCAGCATTCTATTGAAATTTTCTAAAGAGAATGGTGGTTTTTCCTACTGCAGATAAAAGTTACTCAACTATCAATTACCTTTCAAGGTCTTCCTTTTCCTCCTCTTGTTCACATTTCTCAGTTCCAAACTTGGCTTTCAGTGAGCGGGCTCTGGCAATTATAGCTTCTACATTAGTAATTTGATGGATGATTTCCTAACAGTGGAAAAGGGAGAGACATACATTAGAAAGCAGCAAAAAAAAGCAGCCTTTAAAAAATGAGATCTTTAAAATAATCAATGCCAAGTGGAGACCACTTGGCAAGATCCCAACACTACAGCAAACTTACTTCCAATTTCTTATCTTCTGGATTGGGGAAGTGCAAAACTTTACTGGAATGAGTTATTATCTGCTTTATAATCTTCTTGACTGAAGAAATGTTTTCCAGATTTTCTGTTTTGAAAAAGATCAAAGCCATCATTCAGTCAGTCAGGCAAAATTTACTTTCATTTTGGAAATGAACTAATGACTAATGAAATAAGACATTTACCTTCTTCCTTTACCTTGAGTACAGCTGCATGAATTACACAAGGTAACAGGTGCCGAGCAAGGTCTGCAGGTTTCTGTACTGCCAGATAGTGCAGCACCTGAAGGAGGCACGATGTTACATAAATGATCAATGCAGCCGTCAAAGAATAAAGTAGCCATTTATGAAAGAAAAAAAATATCCTCTGCACCAGGGAGCTCTCTTAGTACCTTGCTGTACTCATCCAGGTAAGTAGCCACTACCCACAATGGTAAGAATAAGGTCACTGAAAACAATTCAGGACTTCAGTCTTTAACACTGGTGTATATTCCCACATTTTTTTTTCTGGCTTACATATGTAATACATGCAAATAAGGAAAATACAAAGAAAATAAAAACCATCTGTAAATTATACCACCTAGAGATAACAACTGTTAATGGTGGAGCATTTTTATTCGAGGATTTTTTAAGACACTGAATATATATATTAGGTGAACTAAGTATGTAAAATACTGTTCTGTAGCTTGCTTTTCTCACTTATGATTTCTAAACACTGAAAGAGACCTTCCACTAATTTTTTTTGTTTGCTTTAGTTGTTTTGATTTACTGTTTTTTTCTGAAATGGAAACTGTTTTATTATTTTTCAGATTAAAAAAGTACAGAGATGGGGCTGCTGGGTGG
The DNA here is from genome assembly GCF_003009895.1 of Hyaena hyaena. NCBI lineage: Eukaryota > Metazoa > Chordata > Mammalia > Carnivora > Hyaenidae > Hyaena > Hyaena hyaena. The sequence goes on from NW_024080673.1 coordinate 1,469,884, forward strand.
TTGACTCAGTTGAGCATCCAATTCTTTTTTTTTTTTTTTTTTA
>NW_024080673.1:1469943-1492305 GCF_003009895.1 Hyaena hyaena
GAGAGAGAGAGAGAGACAGCATGAGCAGGGGAGGGTCAGAGAGAGAGGGAGTCACAGACTCTGAAACAGGCTCCAGGCTCTGAGCTGGCAGTCAGCACAGAGCCCGACGTGGGGCTCGAACCCACGAACCGCGAGATCATGACCTAAGCGAAAGTCGGACGCTCAACCGACTAAGCCACCCAGGCGCCCCTCTTTTTTTTTTTTTTTTTAATGTTTTATTTATTTCTGAGAGAGAGAGAGAGAGAGACAGCATGAGCAGGGGAGGGTCAGAGAGAGAGGGAGACACACAATCTGAAACAGGCTCCAGGCTCTGAGCTAGCTGTCAGCACACAGCCTGACGCAGGGCTCGAACCCACGAACCGTGAGATCATGACCTGAGCTGAAGTCGGAAGCTTAACTGACTGAGCCACCCAGGCGCCCCGAGCATCCAATTCTTGATTTCAGCTCAAGTCATGATCCCAGGGTTGTTGGATCAAGCCTCATATCAGGCTCGGCACTGAGTGTGGAGCCTGCTTAAGATTCTGTCTGTCTCTCTTCTTCCCTTTGCCCCTCTCCCCTGCTCATGCGTGCTCTCTTAAAAAAAAAAAATTTAAAAATAAATAAATCCAGAGAAGTTATGTGTAACACATGGACCCTACCTTTATGCTCCTTATTCAACAGCAGTAAAGATAAAATATAATCTCATATGTGAGCAAGGATGATAAATGCTCACAGATTTCAGAAATAAATATAGAGAAGTATAATGTAAAAGTTCTCTAGAAATCTTATTTCCTAAGGAGCAACCCATTTTTGTGTTTATCTTCTTAGACTAATTTCTATTTCCATTTAAACACAAAGATATAGATGTATATGCAATTTCTTAACAAAAAACTGTAATACACATACTATTTTAGAACCTGTTTTGCTCATTTAATGACTTATAACCTTTATTTTTTGGCTTGGAGAGTTTTCTGTGGTTTGAAAATTTTTTTAATTAAGAAACACACATACAAGTATTTATAAATAGTTTACAAGACACTATTTAGAAGAACAGTTTAGAATGAACCCTTGTTTACACATCAACCAGTTTAAGACATAGTGTCACTAGCACTTTCCAAGTCCCTGTGTGCCTCCCTGATCAAGAGTTCCTCCCTCACCCTCAACAAGTAATACAATTTTCTCACATAGCTGTGCAGCCCTAAACAATGCACTGTTTATTTGGTCTGGTTTTAATCTTTATATAAATGCAATGTTTCTGGTTACATCACTCAGTGACTTGTTCTTTACTCGGCATTCTTTTTGAGAATGCATATGTTGATACATGCTATAGTTTATTCATTTTCAGCTGTATTAAAATGTTCCTCCATTGACAGGAGCCTGGGTAGCTCAGTCAGTTAAGCTTCTAACTCTTAGTTTTGGCTCAGGTTATAATATCGTGGCTTCGTGAGTTCAGCCTCATATCAGGCTCTGCACAGGCGTGAGCACGAAGCCTGGTTGAGATATTCTCTCCTCTCTCTGCTCCTCCCTGACTCATGCTGTCTCTCTCTCGAAATAAATAAACTTTAAAAAATAAATAAAATATTCCTCCACTGATAGAGTTCTCCACCCCACCCCCCTGACAAATTTTTGGCTATTACAAATAAGGTTCCTGTTGGGTATATTTCCTGGTACACATGTAGAGGAATTTCTTGAAGGTGTATACCTAAAAGCAAAGTTAGGGTATGTAGAAGACAACAACAACTGACTGTATTTTTATATTGAAGTCATATTCCAAATTATTTTACAACTGTTTCAAAAGATTTACATCCTAATCTAAAGTAGTAATAGTTCCCATTGTTGTATATCTTAACACTTACTATTCAACCTTGGTTTTCCTTAACTATGTAGCAAAATGATTTTGCGAGAATACAAAATACATGCGTGTGTGTGTATATATATATATATATATATATATACACACACACACACATACATATATATATTACGTGTATCTCTCTCCTCTGTGAATATATGTACACAAATTTTTTCCTGAATAATCTGAGAGCCAGTTACATACATCATGTCCCTTTATCTCCAAATATCTATTTACCAAAATTAAGAATGTTTTTATATAATCAAAATATAAACTATTATGATTATATAAACTACCTTTAACACTAATCAAATATTTTTAATCTAGCCTACTATCTTTATTACAATTTTGTCAACAGACCATATGATGACTTATAACCTTTACCTACCACCATATAGGATCCAGTTGGAGATCATACATTGCCTTTAGTTGTCATCTCATTAATCTCAACAAATCTGAAAGTTTGCCAGTCTGTCTTTTATAACACTGACATTCTGAATACAGTACCCTCCTCTCTCATTTCTGAATAACTGAATTCCATACTTTATTCTTATTTCCTTAGTTTAAAAAATTTTAGATATAATTTACATACCATAAATTCGCCACTTTAAATGTACACTTCAGTGGTTTTTAGCATACTTACAAGTTATACAACCATCACCATTATCTAATTCCAAAGCATTTTAATCACTCCAAAAAGAAATCCATTACCCCAAAGCAGTCATTCTCTCATTTCTCCCACCTCTCCTAGCTCCTAGTAACTAATAAATGAATTAGTTTTTTTGTCTTCATGAATTTGCCTATTCTGGTATTTCATATAAATAGAATCATGTAACATGTGGCCTTCTATTTCTGGTTTCTTTCACTTAGCATGTTTTTAAGGTTCATTTGTGTTACACCATATATCAGAACTTCATTCATTTTTATGGCTCAACAGTATGCTGTTGTATGAATACACCACATTTTACTTATTCATCAGTTGACAGACGAAGGTTGGTTCCTTTTTTGCTATTATGAATCATCCTGTCAATATCTGTATATTCAATTTCCTTAGTTTTTTTTAATGCTTATTTTTTTAATGTTTCTTATCTATTTCTGAGAGAGAGAGAGACAGCATGAACAGGGGAGGGGCAGAGAGAGGGAGACACATAATCTGAAACAGGCTCCAGGCTCTGAGCTGGCTGTCAGCAGAGCCTGTTGCGAGGCTCAAACCTATGAACCGTGAGATCATGACCTGAGCTGAAGTTGGACGCTTAACCAACTGAGCCACCCAGGCGTCCTTCAATTTCCTTAGTTTTTATTTATGTCCTCTTCCTATTTCAGGAGCCCATCCAGCATATATTATACTTGGCAGTCAAGTTTCTAGGCTCCCCTTACATGTAACACTTTCTTAGACTTTCTTTGTGTTTATTGCCCTTGACAGTTTTAAGGAAATATAGTCAGGTATTTTTTAACAAGTGCCTCTACTCGAACTTATTTGATGTTTTCCTCATGATCAAACTGGGGCTAGGTATTTTTGGGAGAAAGATAAGAGAGGTAAAGTGCTACTTTCATCATCTATATCAATAGTACATGAAACTATCAATATGACTTATCCCTGTTGTTAACCTTGCTCACCTGGCTAAGACAGTATTTGTCAGATTTCTGCATTGTAAAGTTACTCATGTTTCTAATTTGCATACTGTACTCTTTATTTTTTTTTAATGTTTTATTTATTTCTAGGAGAGAGAGAGAGACAGCGTGAGCAGGGGAGGGTCAGAGAGAGAAGAAGTGACAGACTCTGAAACAGGCTCCAGGCTCTGAGCTGGCAGTCAGCACAGAGCCCGACACAGGGCTCGAACCCATGAACTGCGAGATCATGACTTAAGCGAAAGTCGGACGCTTAACCGACTAAGCCACCCAGGCGCCCTGCATACTGTACTTTTTAAAGGAAGTCACTCCGCACAGCCCATGTTTATGGAGTGGGATTTATGCTCCACCTCCCTGTGGGCAGAGTCGATTTGGAGTTCTGCATTAGATTGGTCTCTTCTCACCAACTGATTTACTTACTTGTATCACTATAGACTTAAGGATGTTTATTTTATACTTTTGAGTTATAGTCCAATAGTATTTTATTTTGTTGTTCAAACTGTTCCAGTACTGGCCATTAGGAAATGTTTCAGTTGATTCCTGTGCCTCTTTAATATACTCCTAGAATTGTGTATTGTGGGATTTTTTTTTTTTTTTAGCTCTTTTTAGAATAGAATGTTTCTCATTTTGGGTTTACCTAATGTTTCCTCATGATTAGATGCAAAATATGCACTCCTGAATCAGTGCCTAAATGCCGTCAGATCCTTCAGAGTATCACATCCCGGTGAAGACAATCTGCATCTGCCCCTTATTAGTGATATTAACTTTGACCATCCAATCAAGGTATTAACCCATTTGTCTACTACATAGTTATTATTTCCTTGCAATTCTGGAGTAATCTGTGGAAAGACACTTAAAAACCATGCAAGTATGATGCTCTTCACCCAAATTTCCATTCAGACATTTCTTGGTAATTCTTACTTGAACCAATTAATCTTTACTAAGAATATTACTATAAAATGAAGGGTTTTCTACTCCAACATATCCTCCATATTTATCTATTATCTGTGAGCTGAAATGCCTCCCTTCTATTTCATTTGTTTATGTGTAAATTATCAATGTGGACCCAAGCGTGCCGACTTTCTTCCAATGGTTTATAATTCATTACCATCCCATACAGCCCCTCTGGAAAACAGTGTGGAGGTTCCTCAGGAAACTAACAATAGAACTCCCCTATGACCCAGCAATAGCACTGCTAGGAATTTACCCAAGGGATACAGAAATGCTGAGGCATAGGAGCACGTGTACCCCAATGTTCATAGCAGCACTCTCCACAATAGCTAAAACATGGAAAGAGCCTAAGTGTCCATCAACAGATGAATGGATCAAGAAGATGTGGTTTATCTATACCATGGAATACTACATGGCAATGAGAAACAATGAAATCTGGCCATGTGTAGCAACATGGATGGACCTTGAGGGTGTTATGCTGAGCGAAATAAGTCAGGCAGAGAAGGACAAATATCATATGTTTGCACGTATAGGAGGATTAGGAGGAACTTGACGGAGGAACAAGGGGGAGAAGAAGGGCGGAAATGGTGGGGGAAAGGGAGAGAGGCAAACCATGAGAGACTCTTGAATGCTGACAAAAACTGAGGACTGATGGATGTGGGGGGGAGGGGGGATGGGCATGGAGGAGGACACTTGTGGGGATGAGCACTGAGTGTTATGTGGAAACTAATTTGACAATAAACTATTTGTAAAAAAAAAAAAAAAAAAAATTCGTTACCATCCTTAATTATCTGCCATTCAGCTTGTCCAGATTTTGACAGTAAGAGTTCCTTCAAGCTACCTCCTTATGAAGTACCCCTCTTTTTAAACAGTTCCTTATTTTCTGGTAACACATGATGTTCCACATTCATATTATACCTTCCTTATCCCAATTCCAATACCACCCATTTCTGTAAGGAAAGCACAGCTCCTTTTAGTGGGAAATGTTCTAGAAATCAGCATATATGTGTTCTCTGCTACTGAGATGTCACTGCTTCTAGATACCTTCAGAAGAAAGCTAGGAAATACATGCCTGTATATATGCATATATACATACCCACATACCCATCCATACTTTAGAAACCTATAGGTCCATACCAACACCTCTAATTCCAATTCCCGGCCATTGGGTCTCCCTTACTTTCCTCAATTCCATATTTGCATCTCACTTCCACAGTGAGAATTCTGGTTTCTAAAACCACAAATGGATTTAATTACTTATTTGCTCAAACAATAATCCACTTAAAAGTTTTAGAACTGCTTACTCACATTCCCCCCCCCCCAAAAAAAATCTAGAAAACAGAGTTTAGGATTTATCTGCAGTGCTCTCCCACCTGCCTCCAAATCTGAGGGTATACAGTCAACTGTATTTTATGTGACTGATAATACATTACTTGAATTAAATTCTCCTCCCAACCCTGAGCTTGTTTCAGTGTGGTTATATTATTATTTGATCACACCTGAGTTCATCTCAGCTTGCTTTCAGTTTTAGTATTTTCCCCTCTTTCCATTCTTGTTGATTTTATTTTTGATTATAAAGGCAATTAACATTTTTCCAGAAGTCAAAGTATACAGAAAGTATACTCTTCTCTAAATATCACTCCCTCCCGTATTCCTTTTGCTATTTTCCTCCCCCTTTCAACCATTCAGGGTAACTAATTTCAGTGTTTTCAGTTTTGTGAAGATAAATTTATTTTTGTGAAGATTTATGTTTTTACACAAAATAAAGCATACTAAATATACTCATTTGTACTTCACTTTTCTCTTAAAAACATATCCTAGAAATCGTTATCAGTTAATAGATATTTTCCCCATTTAACAGCTGCACAGTCCTCAATTATGTAAATGAACCACAATTTATTCAATAAAGCTAAATCTGAGTATAAAGATAGTTTCCAGTATTTTCCCATTACAAGTAATACAGTAATGAACAACTTAGTGCATTTTTATTTTTGTACTTTTGAAAATTTTAGGGTAAATTCCTAGAAATGGGATTGCTTTTGGGTAAAAGGGTAAATGCACATGTAGGTTTTATTAAATACTGCCAAATTCCCCTCCACAGGGGGTTATACCATCCTGCTTCCTGCCTCTCACCAGTAATGTTCCAAAGAGCCTGTTGCTTCAGGGCCTCAATGAGCACTTATTAAGCTTGACATGGGAGAAATGGTTATCTCAGTGAAGTTTTTAAATTTGCATTTCTCTTACTATGAATGAAGTAGAACATCTTTTGAAAGGTTTAAGGGTAATTATCTTTTGGGTGGATGAGTTATTTCCTCATCTCTTGCCCATGTTTCTACAGTATTTTTGCCCTTTGTCTGTAATACTTAACATTTCTTCCACTTTACAAATATTTCTCCCAGTTTGTCATTTGTCTTTTGACTTTTTTTTTTTTTTTTGAGATAGAGAGGACAAGAGCGCAAATGAGTGAAGGAGAGAGAGAGAGAGAGAAAGGGAAGCAGGGCTCACCTGAAGCGGGGCTTAAGCTCACCTGATATGCGGCTCTAAGTCACAAACAGTGAAGTACAAATGAGTATATTTAGTATGCTTCATTTTGTGTAAAAAAATAAATCTTCACAAAAATAAATTTATCTTCACAAAACTGAAAACACTGAAATTAGTTACCCAGAATGGTTGAAAGGGGGAGGAAAACAGTCATGACCTGAGCCAAAGTCAGATGTTTAACCAACTGAGCCACCCAGGGGCCCCTTGACTTTTCTTTTTCAGTCCGTTCTTATGTATGGTATGAGAAACAGATGTAATTTTATCTTCTGCCAAATGGTTACTCAGTTATCCCAAACGATTTATTAAAAGGTCCATCTATACCAGTGATTTGAGATGCTATTTTCATCATATACTAGATTTCTATATGTATTTACGTTTTTTTTATTCTGTTTCATTGGGCTGTCTAGTTATGCACCATTATCACATTATTTAGTGAGGTTATGTATTATGCTTTAATATCTGTTAGGGTTAGTTGCCCTACCCCCTATTCACCTGCCTCGTAACTTTCTTTTCATAGCTCTTTCTTTTCAATCCATTCTTAGCTATTCTTGCATGCTTTTTTAAAATAACAATTCACCCATTTAAAGTGTGCAATCCAATAGTTTTAGGTATATTTGCAGAGTTGTACAACCAAAACCACAATCGATTTTAAACGTTTCCATGAACCGAAAAAGAAACCCATTAAAAGTCACTCTCCAAACCTCTGAGTCCTAAGCCTGCATGTTTATTTTCCCAAATAAATTTGAGTATCAACTTATCTGGCTCCATACTAAAGACTTTTGGTACTTTATGCATGAAATTTATAAGTTAATTTAAGTAGAATTGACTTTAATGATGTTGAGCCTTCCTAACCAAGAACAAAAGATACCTATTCACGTATGTTTTTCAGGAGTGTTTATTTTCTTTATTCATATTTCTATCACCTGGTTAAGTTTATTTCTAGGCATTTTTACAGTTTTTTTTTGCAGTTATAATGAAGCGAAAATGTCATTCACATCTTCAGAATGATTATTATTTGTATATATGAAGACTAACTAGATACATATTAACTTTATATTCTGCTATCTTGCTGAATTCTTTCCAATTACTTTTATCACTTTAGATTGTTCCAGGTATACTGTCATATCAGCTGCAAACAAAAAGTTCTTTCAACTCCTATGCCTCTGTTTTCTCTTTTCTAACTATATTGGCTAATGCCTCCAAAAGAATGTTAAATGGAAGTGGAGACAGTAGGCACCCTTGCCTCGTTTCTGAGCTGAGTGAGAATACTTCTAGGGTTTCCCCCAATAAGATGCTTTGTTTAGGAGTGAAGTCTACATTCATTTTTTATTTTAATAAAGTATCCATCCATCTTAATTCTGAAGTTTTTATTAGAAAGGAATATTAAATTTTAACAAAGATTTTTTTAGTACATATGAGATAATGATATACTTTCTGCTTATACTTACTAAGGAAGTTAATTCTATAAATAAATTTCAAAAAAATCACTGTTGCACTCAGTAGACATGTGTTATTATCTTAAAGTGGTAAGAGTCTGTTCACTTAGGATTTTGCATTCAGGGTGCCTGGGTGGCTCAGCTGGTTGAGTGTCCAACTCTCGACTTCAGTTCAGGTCATGATCTCATGGTTTTGTGAGATTGAGCCCCACATAGGGCTCAACATTGATAGCAAGGAGCCTGCTTGGAATGCTCTCTCCTGCTTTGCCCCTCCCCCTCACTCTCTCTCTAAACAAACAAACTTAAAAGGATTTGCATTCAATTTCTTAAGTACTATTAGTCTGTACTTTTTTTTAATATATGCCTCCTTTATCAGTCTTAAGGATCAATGTCACAGACACAGTTTATGATAAAAAGATTTTGGAAAACTTCTTTCATTTGCTATGTATTGAAACAATTTAAGCAGCATAGGGACTATCTGATCTCTCAACATTTTGATGAATTCCCCTGTGAAATCGCCTACACCTGGTGTTTTTTTATGAGGTTTCTTGATAATTGTGTCTGTTTCTTCTATGGAAACTAGTCTGTCTACATTTTCTATCTTCACTGGGGTAATTTTTTTATACACTGTATTTTCCTTAAAAATCCTCCATTTCATCTTGGTTTTCAAATTTATATGCAGAATCATATATTGTTTTTAAAATATTTCCTCTGTATCAACAGTTATCATTTTTATCACTTATTTTTTTTTAAATGTTTTTTATTTATTTCTAAGAGACAGAGAGAGAGAGACAGCGTGAGCAGGGGAGGATTAGAGAGAGAGGGAGTCACAGAATGAAACAGGCTCCAAGCTCTGAGCTGGCAGTCAGCACAGAGCCCGACGCGGGGCTCGAACCCACGAACCGCGAGATCATGACCCAAGCTAAAGTCGGATGCTTAACCAACTAAGCCACCCAGGCGCCCCAATCACTTATTTTTTAATAGCACATTTTATCATTTCTTATTTTGGAACACATGCTTTTCCTTTTCTTTTGTGACTAAAGCAACCATTTGTCTATTTTGATTTTTTAAAATAAAACCATATTTATTAATTTGATGTTTTTCTGTTCTCTATTTCATCACTCTCTACTTTTATCTTTATCATTGCCTTCTGGTTTTCTTCTGGTTTTACTTTTGTTGTTCTTTCTCTAGCTTTTTGAGTTAGAAATTTATTAATTCAGTAATTTTTATTTATTTTTAAATAATCTCTACACCCAACATGGGACTTGAACCCACAACCCCAAGATCAAGAGTCTCATATTCCACTGAATGAGACGGCCAGGCACTGCTTGTATTTTCCTTATGTAGGTATTTAGGGCTATGGATTTTCCTTTCATCACTCCCTAAATCTATCTTACAGATTCAAATTTATAGTGTTTTCATTATTTTTCAGAAGTTTTAGTATTTCTCCTTTACCTAAGAATTAATATAAGGCTTTTACATTTTCAGGCAGCAGTCCTAGGTTTTTTGTTGTTTCTTTCTTTCTTTCTTTTTTTTTTTAAGTAGGCTCCACACCCAGCATGGAACCCAGTGTGGGGCTTGAACTCACAATCCTGAGATCAAGACCTGAGCTGAGATCAAGAGTCAGATGCTTAACCAACTAAGCCACCCAGGCACCCCTTGTTGTTGTTGCTTCACTTTTAATAACTAGTTTTATTGCAGAAATCAGATTACTGATTATATTTTCATTATGATTCCTGCTGATGTTTTCTTTTTGGTGCCCTAATATACTATCAGTTTTTCTGAATGCTGCATGTGCATGTGAAAAGAAGGTACAGTCTCTATTGCTAAGGTATAGTGTTTGGGATATATCTAAAAGAGCAGCCTTATTATGTCATTTAGATCTTTCCTTAGTTTGTCTTGCACAAAGAGTAATATGGTCAAAGTCCTCTGCTTTTAGTATATTTCAACCTGTTTTTTATTTCCTATGGTTTCCTATTGTATTACAGATGGCTGTTATCTAGTATATCAACATTAACAAATGTTATATCCTCATCGTGAAATACCATTTTTAGCTTATAAATAATCTTTTAATGATTTTCTGCTTTAATTCTACTTTATTTCATATCAGGATCATAAACCCTTTTTTAAATTATTTTCACATACCTGGTGAATATTTGTCCAGTTTACTTTCTAACCTTCTTTTGGTGTGTGTGATAAAATAAGTTTAATTATATAACCACAGGCAGAAAACTAAAGGAATAATTTGGTCATATTTTAATCTATCTCTGTTCTGTGTATTTTTTTTTTTTTTAATCTTTATTTATTTCTAGGAGAGAGAGAGACAGCGTGAGCAGGGGAGGGTCAGAGAGAGAGGGAGTCACAGACCGAAACAGGCTCCAGGCTCTGAGCTGGCAGTCAGCACAGAGCCCGACGCGGGGCCCGAACCCACGAACCGCGAGATCATGACCTAAGCGAAAGTCGGACGCTTAACCGACTAAGCCACCCAGGCGCCCCATGTTCTGTGTATTTTTAATTTTAATTAATTTTTGAAGAATAACCAACATGGAAGTGTGATAGTAGTTTAAGGTAATAATACTTCAACAATTCTATCCACTTATCAGTGATCATTACAGTAAGCACATACTCTCAATCCTTTATCTATTTCACTCATACCCCTACACACCTTCCCTCTGGTAAGCATCAGTTTGTTCTCTATTTTTAAGAGTCCATTTTTCTTCTTTTTTCTTTATTCAGTTGTCTTGTTTCTTGTGTTTCAGTGCTAAGATTTTTTGTTCTTTTTAATTTTGAGATGGAAGGGGAGAGGGGCACAGAGAGAATTCCAAGCAGGTTCCACACCATTCAGAGTGCAACGTAGGGCTCAAATTCACAAACTCTGAGATCATGACTTGAGCAGAAATCAAGAATTGATGCTTAACCAACTGAGCCACCCAGGTGCCCCTGTATTGTTTCTTAAATTTCACGTATGTGTGAAATCATATGGTATTTGTCTTTGACTAACTTATTTCACTTAGCATGGTATCTTCCAGGTCTATCCATCTTGCTGCAAATGGCCAGATTTTATTCTTTTTTATGGATGAGTAATATTTCATTGTAGATATATACTACATCTTCTTTAGCCATTCATCTATTAAGAGACACTTCAGTTGCTTCCAAATCTTGGATCTTGTAAATAATGTTTCAATAAACACAGGGGTGCATATATCTTTTCAAATTTGTGATTTCATTTTCTTTGGGTAAATACCCAATAGTAAAATTATTGGATCATATGTTAATCCTATTTTTAGTTTTCTGAGGAACCTCCATAGTATTTTCTATAACATATGCACCAATTTGCATTCCCATCGTGCATGACGGTTCCTTTCTTCACATCTTTGTCAACACTTGCTTTTTATTGCCTTTTTTATTTTAGCCATTCTGACTTTATAGCCTTTCTGAATCACTGAATCCTTTGTTAGTGGCAGACATTTGGGTTTTAAAGGACTTTAGTTTGTGTGTGATGTGATCATTATTATGTATGTTTCTTTATTTGGTATGTACTCTTTGCTTTATAAAATTTTTTTGCTGGTCCTTACAAAGGTCTGTATTTTTATTTTAGTAGATATCTTTGCAGTAATACCTTTTTTGTGCCCTTAATTCCCTTTCTGTTTGCAATTTGTTCTGACATTTTAATCTATTCTACTTTATACTTTGAGAGAAAGAGAGAGAGCACAAGCTGGGGAGAGGGCCACAGGGAGGGAGAGAAAATTTTAAGCAGGCTACATACTCAGCATGGAACCCAATTTTTAAATGGTATTCTCTGATTACCACCTATTATCTAAGTCAATGATCTCATTCTAGTGCCCCCACTCCTTTTTTTGTCCCCACTTTTTGGATGCAGGCTACTATGTCCTACTATACAATTTTTACATCTTCTTCTACCTATATCCTCAGTTTTAGTTTTAGCTCTAAAATCAAATAAAATGCTCACCATGGGCCCTCTGTCCAAGTTTCTCCAGTCATATCTTGGTTGGATAAAGTTTATCCTCCTATATGTTTTTCAATAAGGAAGCAACTAGCCACATGTAGCCATTTAAAATTTCAGTTATACTATCCACATTTCAAGTGTTCATCAGAGCCATATATGGCCAGTAGCTATAATTTTGGACATCACAGCTGTAGAATGTTTCTAACACTGCACAAAGTTCTATTAGGGCAGCTCTAGAAGATTCCTCAGGAAGGGTGAATATGTACAGAAATGTGTATGTACAAAAACTCAAAGAAAATATTTTTATAGTCTTGATTATGTGGACACTTTGGTGACATATAAAATCTTTGGTTTATACTTTTGGCTTACATTTCTTGAAAATGTTGCTCCACGTTGCCTTGCCTTTGAGAAATCTGACATCTAATTCTTTTTCCCTTGTTAATTATTTTCATTTTTTTGCCTAGAAGTCCTGATAATTTTTTTCTTTAAATATTTAAGTTCTGGCAGTTTTATAGTGATGTATTTTGGAGTGCATTACTTCTGGTGCATCTTCCTCTATACCCAGGGAGTTCTTTCAATATAAATTCAGGTTTTATTTCCAGAAAGTTTTCTTGGATTGCAGTTTCAAATATTAGTTCTGTTCTAGTGTTTTGATTTTTCGTCTTCAAAGACTGATAAAATGAGTATTATTTCTACTTTTCCTATCTTCCGTTTTTACTAGTTTCTCTTCAACTCCTTTAACTGTTCATATATTTTCATTTTCTGGTTATTTCTGTTTTTTCTTGTTTACTTTTATTAAATTTAAATGCAAATCTATTCTCCTTTGGCCCCTTTGTAATTTTGTCTTTATTTTTTATATAGTTGTCTTTTTCATCTACTCCTATCCTGAGTTAAACCAGCTGTGGCTTCATTTCTTCATGGGGTGTTTTGGTCCATTTCTGCTCTTGGCTTTAATTTTTCTGATTAAACATGATTTTTCATATCCTCCATGCTGGTTTGAAGACATCTGACTCCATTTGGAGTGTTACATTTTTTTTGTGTTTTGTGGTCATTTTTCTGGGAAATGTTTTCATTAGCTGCAATGATCCAATCTGCATTTTCTGTTTTCTTTCTTTTTCTTCCTTCCTTCCGTCCTTCCTTCCTTCCTTCCTTCCTTCCTTTCTCTCTCTCTCTCTCTCTTTCTTTCTTAACAGTAGTTTTGTAAGGATATGTCTGCTCTTTACTAATCCTAGTCATGTCACACTTTAAAAGTGCCCTCTTCTGCACCATTTCTTTAATGGATTAGGGGAAGGAGAGGTGATGGAGATTGATAGCTCTTGTTTCTCTTGCATTTCTGCAGGATTCCTTATTTTCCCTCTACCTTTTTTCCCATCACCACCTTGCTCAAAGGGATAATTCCTTCACCATATATCTACATAGTCCTTCCCAAGGCAATATCTTAGTATCTACTTCTAGTCCTACTTACTTTAAGTCCCTTCTCCATAGCCAGTGCTGTGAATTATCAAGCCATACCTGCATGGAGTATTAATCTTAGGCTCTCTCCTTCTGGGGTGACTCTGTGCTCCATTTAAGTCTTCTATATCCCTCAGCTCATCTTCTGAAGACTCCCTAACCCCACCCTCTACACCCACAGACTTATAGCACTGGGAACTCCTTTGAAATTTGGCTTATTTCCCAACTTAAAGTTAATCTGAAGGTCACTATGGTTTCTATCTCTTAGTAATGCCAAAGGTATAGATTTATTAATTTACTAATTTCATGAGGTTCTGGGGGTACAGCTGGGAGGAGAGTCTGTAGGACAATGTTATTTGGTGGCTGTCACTATTCTCCAGAACTCCAAATGTTTTTTGACAATTACAAAGCAGTTCACTAAACGGATTATACCATAATTTATTAAACCAAGACTTATTCTTGGAAACTTTTATTGGATCTACTTTGTCATTAGAAAACTTTGTTGAACATCATTCTTATACATTAATTCTTATGTATTTCTCATTATTTCCTTAATAAATTTTTTGGTATTACAACTGCTACGTCAAAGGATGTGACCATCTTTAAGGCTTTTGTCATATGCTATGAGACAGTCCAATGGTAAGCATTCTATATAAAATATGCATGTCTTATTCTTTGGCCGATTTGGAAGTAGTTTTAAAATCTTAAATATGAAAAGGAGACACAAAAAAGCCTCATTAAATTTTAATGCTTTGATTCTCAAGTGTGTCTAAAGTTTTAACAACTATTATAGTAAGTTTTTAAAATGTTAGAACAATAGTTAGATAGCTTTCTAATATTAGATACCCAAACCTCAGTTACCTTTTCTGCTTCCCGTGTATCATCGAAAAGTCTCCTCTGCCTTCTAGCAGGAATTGGCTTAGCTGTTTCCCAGGCTTCGACCCACATATTGCTTGGAATCTTCATTCGGGCACTCAATTCTCCTTTCAGAACCATGTTGCCCTTTTCATCAATGACTTCCTCTTCAATGTAATCCCGGGGTGAGTACCACCTCACAAAATCTTCCAGAAAACAACCTGGATTTGCTGCCTAAAATAAGGCAAAAAAGTTCAGCAGAATCTAAACAATCAATAGTTAGTGATAAGGCTGTTTGCAAAACCATACTTTCACAAAAAATTACCTAATCTTTACAAAATCTAATATGTGACATGTGTCTAGGGGTTGCCTTTAAAACAGGTAAGATGTTCAAGTACCAAAACCATTTTCTTTTGTTGTCTCCATTTTGCAGAGAAAGAACACATTTTCACTTGATGAATTTAGACATAAAAATCTGTTGTGAAGTGAAAATAACTGCCTTAAGTGGATTATAAGTTATATAAGTGAGTTTAAAATTATAATACAGTAACTACTCAATAGTTGGAAAAGTATCAAATAAGCTTGACTCAAGTAATTAAATAATACACAACATGATTAGAATAATAACACAATAATGCAAAAGTTCTACTTTTTTCCCCGCTCAAGAAATCAATACTGGTACTGCAATAAGTATCAGCCAACCTCGGAAGTGCTCAATTCAGCTATTAAATTCTTGTGCTTTATATAACAAATAACCATCACATACATTGTTTATGTGCTGTTAAGGAACTGGAATTCAAACTACTGCTTTTCAGCTTCTGAAACCAACTAATTAAACTTTTATTTACTGGATAAGTCTATAGAATTAATGATGATACATGCCAGAGTTCTTAAGTAATTCTACATTTAAGCCTGGAGAAAAAGTAGAGGCTTCACAGTATTAGTGGTAAGGCATGAAGTCTTTGCAAGTGTCCAGTGATGTAGTAGTAGAGTACTAAGGATGGGCATGTATGTATGTTTGTATGTATGTATGTATGTATATACAAACTCAAAGAACAATTGTACACACATTAAACAAATACCTTTTTGGTTATATTCTCTACCATAACATATACTTCCTGCTATGAGGACTATTTTATTTACCTGTAATAGTTAAGTGATATAAACATTAACAAGGATGTGCTAATAAACAGAAAGGTCATTTTCTTCCTTTTTAAATTAAAATAATCCCAGACCAAAATGAAACCAGACGTGAAAAGAACAGTAGTCTTAAATGTGAAGAGCAAAACTGCCCATCTGTCCTCACTAAGTTCCCTGGCTACCAGCTTCACCATCCCTATCAATTCAGGAAGTCCTCCTGAGGGATGAGGACTCAGAGGAAGGTCCTTAACTGAGAGTCAGCAACATAAACTAACAACTATGGCATCATGGCAATAAAAAAATGCTGTGAACTGCAATGGGTCAAGATTACTGCATGACTCAGCATTCATGTAAAAAGATCTGGTTATTAACGAGGCAACACGACATCCACATAAAAACATGTTGTACACATACACATAAAAACATCTTGTACCACATAAAAGACTTTTCATACCAAAATTCTTCTTTCTGGCTTGCCTTACTGTACCAGGCTTAACCTATAGCTACCAAGAAAGGGTCAAGGCTCACTTCAGCTATGTTTTATCTTCTTTCACTGTTACAGGTATGTACTCCAAGGGCATGCTTGCAAACAGGCCCTGTCTTTCTAGAATTGAGAGGTGCAGGTACCTACAGTACTGATCAGCATTCACCCAAAACTGCAGACTCTCCCAAGGGCCCCTAAAACCAAATCTCTTCTAAATAAAAAGGGAGACACAACCATATCTATTTTACAGTGACTATGTACTTCCTTAGACATATCAACTGATTCCCACATAGGCAGGGAAGATGTGTTAAGTTGGCAATTTGAAATATAATCTTTTTATTAAAAGTACTTTAAGAGATTTGTAGGTACCCAGGTTACTATAAAAGAGTCTAATGAGCTCAATTTTGCTGAAGTACAGTGTTGAATCACACAGAACCTTCCCATAAGGGGCTAATATGGTTCTATGAGGAAAGCTTTTACAGTTCCGATTAGGAGTTTCCTCCTAGAGGTGCCTCTGCAAGGGCGCTGCCGCAGGACAGGGGCAGACAAATACGAAGGCAGCTAGAGGTCAGGTAGGAAAACAACCGCTACAGAGGCCAGTACTTCCTTCTGTGCACACACACCGTAAGCCAATTCCCTTTTCTACCTTTTTGTTTTGTTTTTAATTTTTTTTAATCTTTATTTATTTTTGAGAGTGAGACAGAGAGAGACAGTGTGAGCAGGGGAGAGGCAGACACAGAATCTGAAATAGGCTCCAGGCTCTGAGCTGTCAGCACAGAGCCCAACAAGAGGCCCGAACATATGAACTGTGAGATCATGATCTGAGCCGAAGTTGGACGCTCAACTAACTGAGCCACCCATGCGGCCCTCTACCTTTCTGATTTAACACACACCCTGAAGGCCAACTGTCCTCTCTTTATCCAATGTTACTATTTTGTTTTAAAACAAAATAGTTTTAAAGACTTTTTTCTTTTGGTAAAACTGGGGGAAATAAGCAGGGAATGAAAGCATTCCCTTTTACTGTCCTAAAATCTGCTAACAGGGAAGATAAAAATGACATAGGGGGGCGCCTGGGTGGCTCAGCTGGTTAAGCGTCTGACTTTGGCTCAGGTCATGATCTCACGGTCTGTGGGTTCAAGCCCCGCGTTGGGCTCTGTGCTGGCTCGGAGCCTGGAGCCTGTTTCAGATTCTCTCTCTCTCTCTCTCTCTCTCTCTCTCAGAAGTAAATAAAACATTAAAAAAAAAAAAAAATGACATAGGTTTTCACAGGGTATTTATGTGGAAAAAAAAAAATGAAACTCAAGTTGGCATAGAGCATAAAAGCAGGACTGACTGGAGACTATGGAATGGGGAGATGGAGGCCATCCCAAATAGCAGCAGGTTAAGGAGGAAAATCCGGGCATGGGAAACAGTTCAGAGTATCAGCAGGAGATACAGGGAAGGCCTATGGCCTACTAGGCTTCCCACTTGGGTTTTTTGTTTTGTTTTGTTTTAATATACATGGCCTTACCTCTAATTTCAAGAATAAGGAATTCAAAAACAAGGGTGCCTGGGTGGCTCAGTTGATTGAGCACTGACTTCAGCTCAGGTTATAATCTCACAGTTCCTGAGTTTGAGCCTTGCATCAGGCTTGCTGCTATCAGCGCAGAGCCTGCTTCAGATCCTCTGCCCCCCTCTCTCTGCTCCTCCCCTGCTTGTGCTCTGTCAAAAATAAATGAATATATAATACACATTAGAAAAAAAAAAAAAGACCTTTCTTCATCCCTGGGTTTTTAAGCTAATAAGCCAAATGTCACTCTTCTCTGAATCCTCTATGTTCTAACACAGGCCTATATCTAATGCTAAAATACTCTTCTCCAGATACCAAATGCCTACCTATCCTAAAGTAGTGACTCTTCTGAGAAACCCTCCATGACCCACTCGGAAGAGTTAGTCACTTTTCTGACACTACCTTCATAAGTGAACTCATCACATAGCTGCTTACATATCTCCCTTCAAAACTTCAACAGACCGTAACTGAGTATAAACATTGTTATTTCTTATCTAATCACAGTGCAAGTCATAAAGTACGCAATCAAAAGATTTGTTGAATGAAGTACCCTATGTTAAATCTTAAGGATTTCCGAAGAGCTGTGCATTAAATTGGATGAACACACAAGGGAGAAAAACATTCCAATGTACATATAGAAATGATTCAATTCCCAACTTTCAACTACTATTCAAAGATCATTCTTTTCTTGTTTTAAATTTAAGAAGCAAGTCTGGCTATGACCTTTAGGAAAAAAATGTAGGATGCTGTAACTACTAATGAAATAAAAACATTTAGTAAAGAAGACATTCAGGCCTTCACACCACTTTAGAGAGTGACTTTCACAGCTTCATTCTAGAATAGCTCCAAATAGACTCCGAGGCTCTGACAGTGTGACCCACCTTAAAAGACTCCATATCTGAGAGCAGACAGGCACTCTGCATGCGTGCTCGGAGGTGAGCCCCTTCTGCTGATGTTCCTAATTTAGCCAGAACCTCCGACTGCTCCTCTAGCAGATCTTCTGTCATAGGTGCTGGTTCCTGTGAAGCACAAAAGGACAAAGCTCCTGTATAGCTTCTTTTTTAGAAAAAGCAGAACTATAAAAATAAATACAATAATTATTTCAGTTCTACCAGTCACAAAATCTGTATTTAAGAGAATTCAGAGAAATTCACGAGTTTTTTGGAACCTACATAAAAAAATAACAAATTAATAATAAATTTGACTTTCAGTATCCCTTCCCCCCAACAAATAAGATATCATTTTTCTTGACAAGGATTAATAGCTAAAAGACAGGAATTTGGGTGTACTGAACATTTTCCTGCCTGTTAATGATAAGAAATGAAGTCCTAATGATATGTTTATGCGTACCATCATTAGTTACAACCAGGTTTTTATTATACAACTAGTAAGAGAAGAAAAATGATAAATGTGAAAATTAAGATAAAGACAAACGATTTGAATCTCAACTAAAAGACCCCAAATAACTAAGTTTTATGTTAGAAAAGTTGCTTTGGGTTTAGATTCCAAAAACATTCTAATTACTAATTCCCACAAGAAGCATTTGGATTTTTGTTTTAGTAATCAGAGACATCATATATTTTAATGGTAACCCCTACCCCCCAAAAAAGCTAAGGCAAATCTAAAGGAAGATACAACTGTAAAATCAGTATCAGAGTGACAGAAAACATTTAAAAACTGCTAAAAGGGGCTTAAGGAAAGTTCTCTGAGAACTGATTCCATTAGGTTTTATATCTGAAATAGGAAGCACTCAACAATCCAGAGACTAACCAAACAAAGCTTGCCTGCTTCATTGTTAAAGCCAAAAAACATGGACTTTTCTATTCCTAGATAGTTAAGTAAAGCCCAGTACACGTGTTTAGAGCATCTTGACAATACATTCCTTCAAGATCTCAAGAGCTTACTATAAAACAGGGTTTTATAGCCTCAGCACTACAGACATTTTAGACTGGATAATTTTTTTGTGGTGGGCCTGTCCTATGCATTGTAGGATGTTTAGCAGCATTTATAGCCTCAGATGCCTACAGCACCACTCCAACTTATGACAATAAAAAATGTTTCCAGGAGTGTCTAGGGGGTTCAGTCAGATAAACATCTGACTTCTGATTTCAGCTCAGGTCTTGATCTCAATGGTGTGAGATCGAGCTCCACATCGGGCTCTGCGCTGAACATGGAGACCACCTAAGATTTTCTCTCTCCCACTGCCCCTCCCCCACCCCTGCTTGCATGTGAGCACACACTCTTTCAAAAAAGAAAAAACAAAATAGAAAAAACAAAACAGAAAAAAGTTTCCAGGCATCACCAAATACCCCTGGGGGGCAAAAAATCACTCCTTATTTGAGAACCACTGCCATAAATATAAATAATTTTTAAAAATATCTGTCAAAAATAAAGTTCAAGAACGGTAAAGCTATAGCATTCAAAACAGAGCAAAAAAAAATAACTGTTTTTTTCTATCATCCTCAGTTTTGGAAACTTTTTCTTTTTTTAATGTTTTATTTATTTTTGAGAGAGAGAGAGAGCACAAGCAAGGGAGGGCAGAGAGAGAGGGTGACACAGAATCCAAAGCAGACTCTACTCTGAGCTGTCATCACAGAGCCCAATGCAGGGCTTAAACTCACGAACTGCAAGATCATGACCAGAGCCAAAGTCAGAGGCTTAACTGACTGAGACACCCAGATACCCCACATCCTCATTTTTGAAACAAACCTAAATGGGGCTCTGTCACACACTGCTGAAGAGAATATAATGTATAAGCCTTTCCAATGACAATCTGGGAATCATTACATGGCATTAATGATCAATGCCCTCTGATCCAATAATCTACTTCTACAAATATCACTGTAGCATTATTTAGAACAGAGTTGGAATTAGAAATAATGTGAACGTACAGTCACAGGGAAATGATTTGATATAGGAAAAATGAAAAGGAACTGCTCTAACACTGGTATCTGTGGATTATGGAATTAACGAGTTTTTGGTTTCTGTACAATGACCATGCATCACTTTTCAAGTCTCACATTGGCTCTGAGGGCTGAATAATAATAGGTGAGGCGGTATGGCACAGTGATGGTGAGTCTGTGCTTTAGAAGCAACATGCCTACATTTCAATCCCAGCTCTACAATGTTGGACAATCACTCAAGCTTTCTGTGACTCTCTCTTGTGAAGAATAAAGCCTGGCATATACTCAGTAAATGCTAGCAATTAGAGATAAAATACTTAGACTTTAACTGTGAGCTTCACACTGATATCAAAATATCTCAAATTAAAAAATGAACTCCCAGTGAAGCAGTACTGAAGAACAAAGGTCTTTCCATTAGGAAGAAACTACTTTTCATTGTCCTATAGCCCTGCAATCTCAGGATGACAGGAAAGAAATGAGATGTTGAAAGGACACTGACAACTCTTTCTACCTGAAAGTCTCAGGCCAACTCTAAGTAAAGAAGAACATGATCAAGAGGAATATAAGCAGAAAGTGATCTGTGGACCATACACTTTCATATTTACCCCTTCTAAATATGTCCAAAGCTTTCTCATCATATACACGCTTTCATGTGAGCACTGAGAGGAGGTCAGGGCATTTTACAACCCATGAAACAGAGGTGCAGAGATAAGTGCCCTACCCAAGATCAAGGGGCAAAACTACCAAGTGTCCACTGAAAAGAGAATCTCGGACATCTATCTGAAGTGGACTCTGAGAACTTGTAGTTTGGTTCAATCCACTAGCTAAGGACTCTTTGCTCTAATAGATCCTCCAAAGTTTTCTCTTCTAGCCCTGGTGCTAGAATAATGGGTAGTCTTTTAAGCTTTTCCCAGCCATAAATTTTAGGTTGAACTAAGTCTACAAGAAAGGAATACAAAAGTGTGCTTAAATTCTTATGAAGCAAAGATCTATATAAAGTCTTATTTTTGTGTGTGAAGTAGGCAATGATTAATGGCACATTTTAAGCTAACTTCTTAAGTGTGAAATTATGTTTCAACTGGAATCATTTTGAAGTCTAATCATTTTACGTAAGTACATATACAATGGATATAATTCAAGTGAGTTTAAAGAAACTAAAATAAAAATCTGCCCTGATTTGCCTAAATGTAAGATATAAAAATGAATTTCTAAATACATATGGTGCATGTTGAAAAAAATAAGTTTAAATTATGCAAGATTTAGATAATAAAATTGAATATGGAAAATGAAACATCTAAAATAAACAAAGGGGGTATATAGCCTTTTGAAAAAATAAATAAATAAAACTCGAGTTTCTAGAATAACTTTCTTTGACTCTTCATTAACCCAATCAAACCAAGGTAACACATATGCAACTGGCCCATTAAAAATATGGAATATTGGTGGTTTTTAAAAAAATTTTTGTTGTAATGTTTTATTTACTTTTGAGAGATACAGAGACAGCATGAGCAGGGGAGGGTCAGGCACCCCTGGAATATTGTTAAATAAAACTTGGAAAGAAAACTGATACAAAAAATTAACCTTGGACGGACACTTACAGGCCAAATGCTTTTTTTTTTTTTTT
>NW_024080673.1:1492430-1563638 GCF_003009895.1 Hyaena hyaena
GAACCCACGAACCGCGAGATCATGACCTAAGCGAAAGTCAGACGCTTAACCGACTAAGCCACCCAGGCGCCCCAGGCCAAATGCTTTTAAAAACAATACGTGGTTAGGGGCGCCTGGGTGGCTCAGTCGGTTGAGCGTCCAACTTTGGCTCAGGTCATGATCTCACGGTTTGTGGGTTCGAGCCCCGCGTCAGGCTCTGTGCTGACAGCTAGCTCAGAGCCTGCAGCCTGCTTCGGATTCTGTATCTCCCTTTCTCTCTGACCCTCCGCTGCTCACGCTCTCACTCTCTCTCAGAAATAAATAAAACATTAAAAAAAAATTTTTTTAAATGTGGTTTAATCCTTAACAACCCAGAATGATACAAGCTGTTATTGGTTTTTAAGGTATTTAATATTTGTTTATTGAACAAATAAATAGGTAGGGTTTTAAAACTGGAGATGTGTTACAAGATAGAAATATTTTTCTTCTTGTCAATCACTGATGTTAAAACCACTTGACTTTTTAACCACTTCTGTGAAGTATAAATTGACATTTAAATGTGTAACTTTGATAAGTACACACCCATGAAACAATCACCAAAATCAAGATAATCAATACATCCATCACTTCTCAAAGTGTCCTTATGGCCATTTTAGAATATCCATCAAAAAATGAACAGATAAACAAACTATGGTATCTCCATGCAATGGAACACGACTAAGCAATAAAAATGAATGAACTACTGATATACACAACAATATGTTTGAATCTCAAAATAATGAGGCTGAAAGGATTCCCTCTTAAAAAAAATAAAGATAACATTTACTCAAAATTCTAAAAAATGCAAACCAACCTATTATTTTTTTTTAAAGAGAATAAAACAAGGCTCAGAAAGAAAACACAGCTTATACGAGCAATCCTTTAGTAAGTGGTAGTGTTAGAATATAAATCTAGTTCCCATGGATTCCAAAACCAAGATCTGAACCACAAGACCCCAACGCCAACTGCATGCACCAAAACAAAATTAGAAAACATATATACTTGGTTTCTAGCATTAGAATATTTTGTCCTAATACTAAAAATTAACAATGGAATGTCTAAAAAACACAATTCAGTTTTAAAAGAATATAATAAAGCAAAAAGCATAAGGCCTATCAAACAAAAACATAATCTTGTAAATGATAGCCACCTGGCAAAGAAACAGTGTAAGCATGGATAACAGAGTTAACAGAATCCATGTTTAAAATTATCAAGCAAACATCCCAATATCCAACTCTATAATTATTAAAATTAATCAAACCACTTCAAAATATAAAAACTGGTTACAGAACTTTCAAGTAAATCCTTGCCTCTTGAGAAGCAATACTAGCCACTTATATCTTATATAAAGTCCTCAGAAGAATAATAGCTAAAAACTGAATGCTTATTGTGAACTAGACACTGTATTCACTTATCATGTGTTATTTCATTTAAAATTCACAATTATCTTAATGATAACCTAAATATGAAGGAAAAGCATTTGATAAAATATAAAACTGTTCATGATTAAAAAAAAACAACTCTCAAAAACCGGGAACAGAAGACAACTTCCTTAATATAAATGAACCTACATCAGAAATCCTCAATTACTATGATATGCTTTCCTCCTGAGACTGAGAACAAGGTATCCATATACTAATCAACACTGCACTGGTGGTCCAGTACAATAAGACATGAAAACGAATTAAAGAGTGTAAAGGTTGGAAAATCAAAATTCAAACTGTCTGTATTAACAGATAACATGAGTGTGTCTATAGAAAACTCCAGGGGTGCCTGGGTGGCTCAGTTGGTTAAGCATTCAACTCTTGATTTCAGCTCAGGTCATGACCCCAGGGCTGTGGGATCTCTAGCCTCCACTGGGCTTCATGGTGAGCAAGGAGCCTACTTAAGATTCTCTCTCTCCCTCTGTCCTCTCCCAACTCACTTGCACTCTCTTCCTCTCTAAACAACAACAAAAGTCCAAATAATCTACAAACTACTAAAAATAATAAGTGAATGTACTAAGATTGCTAGATCCAAAATCCATATTTAAAAAAAATCAATTGTTTACACATATCAGGGCAAACATTTTTAACGGAAAAAAATTTTTTTGAAAGAGAGGAACAGAGTGAGCCACAGAAAGTAGCGGGGGGTTGGGGGGAAACAGAGACAGAGAGGGAGAGAGAGAGAGAGAAAGAGAGAGAATCTCAAGCAGGCTCCATGCCTCACCACAAAGCCTGATGCAGGGCTCAATCCCAAAACCTTGGGATCATAACCTGAGCTGAAATAAAGAGTCAAACACTGAACCAAATGAGCCACCCAGGCCCCCTTAAATGGAAGTTTTAAAAATGCTATTTGTAACATTTAAGAAATTATAAAGCTTTAGAATTAAATCTAATAAAAGATATGCAAAACCTCTACGTTAAAAACTATAAAATGCTGATAAGGGAAAGTAAAAGAAACTTAAAATAAAATGAGAAGTATTTTATGGTCATGGGACTCAAAATTGTTAAGATGTCAATTCTCCCTAAGTTGATTTACAAATTCAATACAATATGAACTGAAATACCAGGATTATTTTGTATGCGGAAAATGAAAAGCTGATTCTCAAATTAACATAAAAATGCAATGGATAGCCAAGATAATCTTTAAGAACAAATTTAGAAGATTTATACTACAAGACAGAAAGATGGTAAGTTACAGTATTAGCACAAGGATAGACAATGAGACTAAGGGACAGAACTAACAGCCAGAAAGAGACCAACACACATATGATCACGTAATTTAGAAGATGCCACTGCCATTCTGTGGGAAAAAGCAAGTCTTTTTTTAAAAAATGTTGTTGGAACATAACTGTATCTCTTTATAGAGAAAAGACAATTGACCACTTCCTCATACCAAACACAGTCAATTTGAGGTGGATCACAAACATAAATGCAATAGGTAAAATAATAAAGCTTCTGGAAGAAAACTTAAGTGACTATTTCTAGGACAATGGGGTAGTTAAAATGTTCTTAATAGGGAGACAAAGCACTATCTACATAAGATAAACATTAACAGATGAGACTTTATTAAAATTAAGGATGCCTATTCAACAAAAGGCATCATTAAGAAAGTGAACAGACAAGCCATACACTGGAGATTGTGATCACACTAGGAGAGGAGGCTTGGAAGCCTGTGTTTGATATTCTCCAAACTTTGTCCCATGGGCCACTTCCTGTTCCTGATTATGCTTTGTACCTTTTAACTATAATATAGCTATGAGCATGGCTATATATATATATATATATATATATAGCATATATAGATATAGCATATATAGATATAGCATATATAGCATATATAGCATATATAGATATAGCATATATAGCATATATAGCATATATATATAGCATATATAGCATATATAGCATATATATATAGCATATATAGCATATATATATATAGCATATATAGCATATATAGCATATATATATATAGCATATATATATATATATATATATATATATATATATATGCTGAGTCCTGTGAGTCCTCATAGCAAATTATCAAACCTGGGAGTTGTGACACACCAAACGTTAGGGATTATGTGGAATAAACCACAAATATTATACTCTGTTGGAGGGAATATAAACTAATCCAAACACTCCGGGAGACCATTTGGCAATATCTACTAAAGCTAAAACATATTTCTACCATATGGCACTATAATTCTACTCTTAGACATTTATTCAAAAGAAATTAGGTACCTATATTCACCAAACACCCTTATAAAAATGTTCATTTATTTGTAATAGCTCATACTATCAACAACTCAAATTCCATTAGCAGGTGAATGGACACGCAAATTCTGACATGTTCACCTAATAGAATATTACAAAGTAATAAAACACACACATAAATACTGACTCAGGTAATAATATGGATAAACTCACTCATGGTACTTTTAAAAAGTTCAACACAAGAGCAGGAAATGTATGGTTCCATTTAAATACAAAAGAGTAGGGACGCCTGGGTGGCTGTGTCAGTTAAGTGTCCAACTCTGGGTCAGAATGATCTCATAGTCTCTGGTTTCGAGCCCTACTTTGGGCTCTGTGCTGACAGCTTAGAGCCCAGAGCCTGCTTGGGATTCTGTGTCTCCCTCTCTCCCTGACCCTCCCTTGCCTGCGCTCTGTCTCTCTCACAAAAATAAATTTTTTTTAATGTTATCCACAAAAAAGTAAGCAGAATACAATTCCATTTATGAGATTCAAAAACTGACAATACTAAGCTATGGTGATAAAAGTTACAAAAAGAGTTATCCGGAGGGGAATAGTGGGCTATGCTATTCAATACATCTGGCTATTTAAATGTAAATAAATTAAAATTAAAAAATCATTTCCCTAGTTGCGTACACCACATTTCAAGCACTCAATGGCCATAATATTGGACAGGATAGGTAGAAATGTACATTTTTATCTTTACAGAAAGTTCTATTGATCTATTCTGTTCTAGGATGATGGGAATTTTCCATATCTTGATCTGGGTGGTAGCCACATGAGTTTTTTAAATATGAAAAAACTGACCAAGTTGTACATTTAAGATTTGTGCACTTTGGGATGCCTGGGTGGCTCAGTCAGTTAAGCCTCCGACTTTCGCTTAGGTCATGATCACATGGTTTGTGGGTTTGAGTCCCGTGTCGGGCTCTGTACGGACTGCCAGCTCAGAGCCTGGAGCCTGTTTCGGATTCTGCGTCTCCCTCTCTCTCTGACCCTCCCCTGCTCATGCTGTCTCTCTCTCTCTCTCTGTGTTTCAGAAATAAATAAAATATTAAATTTTTTTTTAAGATTTGTGCACTTTATATATAACTTATAAGTCAATAAACAAAGAAATGTCTCTTAAATGACTAGGAGAAAAACATGTATAATATACATAACAAAGGATTTATACCGATCTAAAATATGAAACACTACTATAAATCAATAAGGTCAGAAACCTCAATGAAAAATGATAGGCCAATCAAAGGAAAAGATGGCCAACAAACATATTAAATGATGCTTCAGCTCATGAAAACTCAGGGAAAACAATTTAGAACATTGAGATACTACTTTTGCCCACCATATTGTCTAAAATTTATTTGAATGATGTTAACTATTTATAAAAAAAATTAAGTATGAATGTAAGTTCTATGAGTGCAAGAAATCTTACTGTCAAGTTTATTGCTAAATTCTCAAGTTCTAGAACAGTAATTGGTATATATTAGGCACTAAATAAATACTTGTGCAAGGAAGAAAGGGAGAAGGGTAAACTGAGTAGAGAAAAGTATTTCCTTATTCCTATACAT
Source organism: Hyaena hyaena (assembly GCF_003009895.1). Classification (NCBI taxonomy): domain Eukaryota; kingdom Metazoa; phylum Chordata; class Mammalia; order Carnivora; family Hyaenidae; genus Hyaena; species Hyaena hyaena. The sequence continues at coordinate 1,497,751 of NW_024080673.1, forward strand.
TCACCATTGACTAAAGTATAAAATAGGTGCAGCCTTTTTGAGGAGCAATTTTGTAACTTGTATATCTGCTTATCTAGCAATTCCATTTATTTTCTTCCTTATGAAACACTCAAATGTGAACACAAAATATGTGAGAAACTACAGGAATTTGTACTGTAGCACTGTAATAGCAAAAATTAGCAATAACTGGGGCGCCTGGGTGGCTTAGTCGGTTAAGCGTCCGACTTTCGCTTGGGTCATGATCTCGCGGTTCGTGGGTTCGAGCCCCGCGTCGGGCTCTGTGCTGACTGCCAGCTCAGAGCTTGGAGCCTGTTTCAGTCTGTGACTCCCTCTCTCTCTGACCCTCCCCTGCTCACGCTGTCTCTCTCTCTCCTAGAAATAAATAAAACATTAAAAAAAAAAATTAGCAATAACATCTACTGTGCATCAAGGAGGAAATGGTTAAATAAACTATGGCTCTTCAATGCCATGGAATATTACACAGCAAATTAAAAAGAAATAAAGTGGATCTACAGGTATTTACATGGAAAGATCTCCAAGAGATATTAAGTTAAACAAAAAGTTGATTAATGCACACATTTAAAAACAAACCAAAAACATCCACAAAACTATGTATCATATGTATACACATATGTGTACATCAATGCATAGTATCAGGTATAAGAAACTGTAACCGATAATAGTGGTTACTGCTAGAGATGAGAGTTGAATTAGTGGGCAGTGGCTTTTACTTCTAGGTTGGGTTTTTGACAATAAAATGTATTCATGTTATTTACACAAAAACAGCCCCAAAAAAACTATTGTTATTCCTGAGGCATTGTGTTGTTTCTGTTCTACTTCCTAATGTGAAAATGGCTTCAAACTATATTTTTGAACAGATAAAACTAATCACATAAATTAAAGGATTTTTACTTTTTTTCTTTCTCTCCTATTTTTGGGTTTTTTTTAAACACCTGTGTACTTGCCACTTAGTTCAAGAAATATCCAATCACATTAACATAAGGAACTACTATCTACCTAAGCACCAAAACATTTCTCAATTTCAGAAATGGGAATACCTGAAAGCCCAACAGTTAATTTGAATTTCAAATCTTAGATCTTTGAACAAAGATTGTTTAAAGAATTGCTCCTACCCACAGCAATCATTTCCTACTAGGATGAAGCGATGAACAACAAAATAAAAACAACCAAAACTTAAAGAGCCAGTGCCTATCCTACCTGGGTCACTGGAATGTAGAGCGGCTCTCCATTATGTAGCAGTGTGAGTTTTCCATGCTGATGTAGTCGTCCTTCCGGTTTTAAACTTGCCGTCTCCTTAGGTCCTCCTTTTTTGCCACTCTCTTGTCCATTTCCTTTAAGTTCTTCAGTATCACTTAGGCATTCAAAAAATTCTTCTTCACTGTCACTCCAAGAATCCCAAGACTTTCCAACCTCTCCCTTTTCCTTATCAGTATCTTTTAGATTATCTGGCCCTAGCTGGTCTCCAGCTTTTCCAGCATCCCCTGGATACATATCTGAAGTATTTGTCTTTCTCCCCTCATCACGGGCCTTCTTTCTTTCAATACAACAATTTAACATCTTAAGAAAACAGAAACAGCATTTACATTTAAATTAGCTACAATTAAACAAAAACGTACACACTTCTTCAATACTTAATTTGCCTTTCCATCCCTTCCCTGGACTCCGACAGTGACTGTAGTAAGTAACCAACAGCAGCATGATGAGAATAGTGTATAATCCATTATTATATTTAATATTAGAATAAGCTCCAATTAAGACCATATTTAGACACTGTCATTGAGAAATCTTTACCTGTAGTTTCTGATGTAGTAAACAACATCTTAGGTCTGGGGGTCCACTTGCTAATCTATCAAATAAAGTAGTGGGAAAAGCTAGTTTTAGTAAAATGGATTCAGGTATGCAAATTTCTTTTGCTACTATAAGTTTTAGCCATAATGATAAGAAACCAAAACTAGATTTAAACAGGTAAGATAATTGAAATGGAGCAAGTAATACTAAAAGGTCAAAATTTGTTTTATCCTCCTAGTCCACATATAGTGAATATATTTGTCAAAACATAATAACAAACCAGTAATAGCTCTCAAGCTAATAGAAACTTAAAATGTCTCTGAATCCACCTCAGGAAGTAGCTAGCAGACAGTGTTTCACACTATACAAAACAGATTAGATTATATGTTCAGTTCTCAATTATTATTCTCAATATAAAAAAAACACCGATCTCTACCTCGCTTTGCCATGGGAAGCTTAAACTGCCTCTTCTAAACCACTAGGTTCCCAGTAATCAGTCAAGAGATAATACAGCTAAGCAGAGACTAGCAAACTATCTGATAAAGGTATAAATATTTTTGACTCAATCACCATTTCATATTACTCACATCATAATTGTGCTTTAGTATGTGCAGATGAGCAGTGACCAATGCAATATCGAAATACACAGTAGCTATTTTATTAAGTGAAATGTCAACATAAGTTTCACAAAGAACTTACAGGCAATGTTCAATACCTGAACTTATGAACTCTAAAGATGTTTTCTCTTCAACTATAAAAATTTATGTTCACTAGAGAAGATTTAGAAAATCCACAAAATGTATAAAGAACAAAATAAAAATATAATTTTACACTCGGGGTAACTTATGTTAACATTTGGTTCTATTTCTTCTCAATTATTTTTCTATATAGAACAGCAAGACTGAAAGACTTAGTGTACATAACACTATATTCTACTTTCCTGCAAATATGATCGTTTTGTTAGTAGATTCTTGGAAAATATATGTCTTTCCATCATAGACATATATTATGATTTACACTATTCTTTTATGTTTGGTACTTAGGTTGCTTCACCTTTTTTTCCCTATTATAAATCTGCCACAATAAACACTTGTAAATATAAATCATGTTCAAAGTTTCTTACCACTTTCCTAGGGCAGATTTCCTAGGAGAATTAATGTGTCAAAAGTATAATTCTGCTAACAAACAAAAACGTATGTACACAAACAGAAATTGAAATTATTACCCTGGAATCAGAAAGTTGTTTTCCCATCTGAAACGCATTTCAAGAACAAATTCCTGCCAGAGGTGTGCCACTCCCTTCAATCCTCCATGGTAGAAATTGATCATACATAGACACAAAGCCAATTTGTATGTTAAACTGTCAGATGGTGCAGATTTGAACTGATTATAAAGATTCTGAATTTAACAAAATAGAAACAAAAAAAAACTTGTTAACAACATATGTGCCGGTGTATCAAAAACTGTTTGGGGAGAGATTTTAATACTAAAATTAACCTATCCTACCAAACTAGTTTTTATCAAATGTCTAATACATTACTGCCTAAATGATTTTTAAGAATTCTGCAAGGATCAACAAAATGAGGCTATAGTTTAGTGAACCTAAGTCAGAGCCTCCAATTTCTTCTGTGGAATCATCATGATGTAATCCAAATGTGTTGTTTTAAAAATCTTTTAATTATAAATGAATATAAACGTATTACTAAAACCAAACACACAAAATCAGAACTAAAAATATAAAGCCTCTGTTTTTCCTTGTTTCATGAAATCTACTTCCTAAGAAGTAACTAGTGAAAAGAGTTTATCTCTATACCCGTCCCTTAAACATCTCATTTTTCAATTTATACAAGACTTGGATAAGGAACACATGAAAATTTTACTTCATTTTACACAGTTTATTTCATTAGTTTTCTACTCACTGTCTAGTTTTGAAAGACAGAGAAAAAACTGTTGTAAAACATCAATTTGGTAAATTTACAAAAAGTCTAAAATGAGGGAAATCCTACAATCATGCACTATAAATAAACTTACTTTTTCGGTTTCCAGAAAAGTTCTTACTACCCAATCAATATACAGACCAATGGCCAATGTAAAGGGTCATAATCTGAGTGGCGGCCATGATCCCTACTCAAATTTTCCTAAAGTGATTTTGAAAATAAAAAGATCCAGCAAGGCCTGGGTGGCTCAGTCTGTTAAGCGTCCAACTCTTGATTTCATGTCAGGTCATGATCTCATGGTTTATGAGATAGTGACCCACATCAGGCTCTGTGCTGACAACATGGAGCCTGCTTGGGATTCTCTCTCTTTCTCTCTCTCTCTGAGGCTCTCTGCTTACTCACTCTGTCTCTTAAGTAAATAAACCTTTTTAAAAAATATTAAAAATAAAATTAAATAAAATTAATAAAAAAATAAAATGATTCTCATGCTACCAAACTGGCAATAAAGCAACCTCTAGAAATTTAATACACTTATAATATTTTAATATTAAACTCCAACCAACTTACATATTCTTCACTCTCTGAAAGAGGATTATTATTGTCTGTTGAAGAACTTCCATCTAATGGTTTCTCAGAAGCAGCATCGGGAAATAAGAACTTAGAAGAAAAAAAAAAACATTTCAACCAAATTTCCTACTTTGTTTATATTGATAACTCATATAAATACTATTTTACTGTTTAATGGTTTTGCTGTTAAAAATGGAAATGTTCTTACTGTACTGTCCAGTGGTTCTACACTATATCAAATATTTTCCGTTTTTCTTTGAAAATACAGAGTTTCAGTGATTAGCCAATTTTAGAAATCAGATTTTTCTTAAATGTAACCACCTGGATTTATAAACCAAAGAAATGAAAACCAGTATCTCTTCACTATGATCTAACATCATTAAATCTCTTTAAAAGAGGGGCGCCTGGGTGGCTTAGTCGGTTAAGCGTCCGACTTTCGCTTAGGTCATGATCTCGCGGTTCGTGGGTTCGAGCCCCGCGTCGGGCTCTGTGCTGACTGCCAGCTCAGAGCCTGGAGCCTGTTTCGAAGTCTGTGACTCCCTCTCTCTCTGACCCTCCCCTGCTCACGCTGTCTCTCTCTGTCTCTCTCCCAGAAATAAATAAAACATTAAAAAAAATCTCTTTAAAAGAATTAAAAACAAAACAGAAGGAAAAAAATTTTAACATCATATATTCATGAGGTTCCATGAAGTCGTATCACCCATGGGTTTTCATATATGAAATATTGAGTATGATATTTAACACCTAACCTTACAAGATATCCCTTGAAAGCCAGAAGCTGCCTAAACCTGTTAATGACCAGTTTATCTTTTCAATGTAGTTTCTCTTTATGTGTGTGTAGGTGTGGTAAAAAAAACAAACAAACAAACAAAAAACAGTGCATATGACAGCCAAGCTAAATAACTAGGATAAAATCTCTAAGGGTATATTCTTAAGGGGCCTTCTGTGCAAAAATTTGTTTTCAGTCCTTTTACTTTTCAGTCCTTTTTTACACTGTTTCTCCCGAGTGTTTTGTGGTACTGCTGACTTGTGATTCCTTTTACTATGGATACGTCACCACATATTACAGAACATCTTCAAGACATTTTTTTTTTTTTTTTAATTTAAAGGAACTGCTATGTACCAACTGTCACTACCAGGTACATTTGGAAACAATATCCTACTCTAGTACCACTGTGTGTTACTGCCTACCTCCTACATATACACAAACTAAAAATGTGGTTAAGAGTCTTATGTAAATTAATGGCAGGGGTGAGATTAACATCAAGTTTCCGAATCCTGCATTCTTTTCATTGCACTACTCAAAGCTTGTTCCCAAGATTGTCCTAATGCAAAAATAGCCAGAAGTATAATTATAACTACAATTATAGTAAGAACAGCTATCATTTATCAGAAGCCTATTATATGCCAGGCAGTGTAACAGAAGGTCCTTTAATCTTCCCAGCAATCTCACAGGGTTTTATTAGCTTCACATATAGATGATGAAACTGAAATTAAATGACTTCTTCAAAATTATATGGTAAGTCAGGATTAAACCCTGGTGTGTATGGTTCCCAGGCTAGGCCTGTTCCACCACTCTATACCTAAGGGACACCTTAGCTCCTTCTAGTACTTACTATAAAGTTCCCTAGACTTTTGTGAAAAGAAGTTTTCAAAAATACAATTCTGATGTTGACCGTCTGCTTAAAATAGTATGAAACTGCAAGATAAAGCCCAGTGTTTCAGCATGGCAGGTTCCCGACTATCTCTCCAGCCCTGTCACTCCCTGAAAAGCACCCTATGATACATCAAACTGTTCAATATGCTTTCACACGTCTCTGTTGTTTCTCTCTTTCTACAACCTTCTTCTCTTCAAGATGCAACTCAAATGTCCTGATTCCCACTGCCCAGATAAAGATATACCCTCTGCTGTGTTCTCACAGTCACTATGCCAGGCTTCTCCCGTGAAACATGGCATTATAACTACAGTTTACTTTCTTTCTTCCCATTAAACTAGTGGGAATTCTCTAAATTTGGAGACTCTTACTCATTTTATATTCCCAATCCTGTGCTTGCCACACAGAAGGGACTAAACAGAATAAATGAGTATGCACACAGACATACAAAGTTAATACATTTAATTACCAAGAGAATAGTATTGAGGACATCATTATTCAGTGGTGATTCTTCTACACCTCTGTGTTTTCGTATTTTCTTCTTTGCAGTATGTACCATGTTTGAAACTGATAATTTATGAATTGGAACTGGTGCTGGTTCTGTCAATTTTGACAAAGCATGAGTTATATCAGCAATTTCTATAAAAAGAATAGAAACAAATGCACATTATATCACACCCTTAGCAAGTAAAAGTGATGAGCAAACTGCTGATTCTATAAAATATTTTAGTCACTCTTTTCACTGTTATTACATTGTCTCAGAATTCTAAAATTTAAATAAACATATTCAGCTTTATATGCATCCATGATTGACAATCGTATAACACAAACCATTTCTCCCCAGAAGCTCAAAAATAAACCTTTAAAAACCCTGCTTTTCAAAATATATTACAGTTTTGGTAGAAAGAACTTATTAAAAGTGCTTAATGTTTTAAGCTGAGGGTATAACCTGGAGAGATATGGTAGCAGTCTAGTCCATCAAAACTTGCTTTTCCAACTTCATTCAAATATGAAAAGAGATGAAAAGTTGCTGGAAAATGTGCCAAGGAAAAAGGGTTAGACTTTGAAACTAACTTAAAAAAAAAAAAAAAAAAAAGAAAAAAGAAAGTAGGTCACCTCTCCCTTCTTCCTCAAATGTGGATCGTCCAAGAATCTCATCAGTTGACTCTTTTCGACGGCAAATTTTAAAAAATTCAGTGACAAAATCACCTACAAAGAAAAAATGTTACTCATTTTTGACACTTAACTAAAAGAAATCAGTCCTACAAATTAAAGTATATATCTTTTCACAAAAGCTAGAACTAAGATATGGTAGAGAAATAAACCATTCAGTTTTTCCACCAAAGACAAATACTAATCCTATTTCAAAGATAGCCTTGTTCTTCCTTTCTCTCCACGTTCTTGGATATAAAAAAAGTTTTTCCTTAGAATTCTTTCTAGAATGAAAGGAAAAGTAACTGTATCTAAAAATATTACACTCTATGTACCCAAATAAGACAAATCATATCTTTTCTCACTGAGTTGTTCTCACTGAGTTATAGAAGTAACAAGAGTATTACTATAATCACATAGTGCCACCCTAACTGCCACCCTTCTAGAGACAAAGACAGTGCGATCTTTATTTTTTGAGAGAGAAAGAGATAGTGAGTGAGCAAGCAGGGAAGGAGCAGAGAGAGAGGGAGACCCAGAATCCAAACCTGTCAGCATAGAGCCCAATACAGGGCTCGAACTCATGAACCGCGAGTTCGTGACCTGACCCAAAGTTGGACACTGAACTAACTGAGCCAACCAGGCATATGATTAATTTTAAAGAACCCAAGAAAATGATGCTTTAGATAAATACATCATTACTGTCATCAATAAATACTTAGAACTCCCATTTGTTGAATGGTAATATATCAGGTTATATGGAGTGAAGTGGTTTGGACGAACATGAAAATGGAGAAAATATTTTCATGTGTACTAAATATAAGAGAGGAAAAAAATGCAAAGACACACTGAGGAGATGGGTTCAGAAAATTTCACCAAAGAGATACACCTACAAAAATGATAAGAGAAAGATAATGCCAGACATGATATACAATAATATTATCCCAATGGCAAATCAACATTTTTTCAGAGGATTTCTAATATTTCACTTGATTTTCAAATAACTCTATGAGGTGTACAATATTATTTACACCTCATTTTCCTCTATCACAAAACAAGTTTGCAGATGTGCTCCAACTCTTTGGAAAGGCTCTAATTAGACTGTCAAAATCAGTATTCCTTCTATCATATACCACAGGTCCAGAAGACAACAAAAGGCCGAAAGTGCTGCACTAAAAAGAATGAAAGACGGAAACATCTTCCACAAGAGGGAAAAAAACATAAAAAATTATGTTATGAATGACATAACAGCATTAGAAGAATAAAACTCAGATCACAAGAAAACATCCAAGCTTTCTGAGGTATAGACTGGTTAAAACTAAAAGATGAGAAAGAAAGGTCCTGCTAGTGCTATTTAAGAGTAACTAGGGTTCATTACTGTTGTCAAAGATTTCTTTCCTTGTGGTGTTTTTTTTTTTAATTTTTTTTTTATGTTTTATTAATTTCTGAGACATATAGACAGTGTGAGCAGGGGAGGGTCAGAGAGAGGGGAGATACAGAATCTGAAAAAGGCTCCAGGCTCTGAGCTAGCTGTCAACACAGAGCCTGATGCAAGGCTCGAACCCACGAACTGTGAGATCATGACCTGAGCTGAAGTCGGACACTTAACCAACTGAGCCACCCAGGCACCCCTCTTTCTGTGGTGTTAACCAAGATCACAAAAAAACCACAAAAATGTACCCTACCCTTTTGATAGGTGAAATAAAGTATAAAGAATACATTCAGTCTTCCTAATCCAGAAGACAGGCAGATTGATGAGGAAAGAACATAAATTCAAGAAAGTAACATAAATATGTCTTACCTAGCAAACACTGAGGATTATCAGCTTTTCGAACTCTAACAGACCAATGGGGAGCCTGAATAGGATCCAAATCACTAAATGGAAAACAATAAACATAAGATCCTAATTATGACAATCTGCAACTCATCAATTTATCAAAATGCAGTCTAATTAATTCTATAAAAGGACAAGCAATCCATTTTGCCTCCATTAAGCTTACTGTTACTCAGATGCATAAAGTCATTTGGATAAGTTTTAAAAAATAAATATCTTAAAAAATCAAAGTCTGTAGACAAAAAAGTACAAAAGGAAAAACCAGAATCAAAACAGAATAATCAAAGCACACATATAAAAATTATTTTGAACAGATAATATATAATGATAATCTAATAAAACAATTTTAGGAATACTAAAAAAGAAACAAGAAACAAGCAAGTATGCACAATCGTCTTCATCAGTTTTTTATAACAGTAAAAACAAAGACTACAAAAATTTGTACAATATGAAAAGTACTCTATTTTCTCAACTAAATAGATTACTGTGTATCCACTCAATGAAATATTATGCAGTAATTTTAAAAAAAGCAACACAGATCTATATTTACTGGCATAAGAATGTAAAGTAATACACTAAATAGAGCAAATATATACACATTTAAACTTTAAAGAGATATACTCCCAGATACTGAATCATTCTGCTGTACATGTGAAACAAATACAATGTTACGTATCAATTATTAACTCAGTTTAAAAAAAAGGATATACCCCAAAATGCTATTTTTCAAGTAATAGGTTTCCATGTAGTCCTTATTTTCTTCTCTATATCTACCTAACTTATCTAATTAAGAAAGCTCATGTTACTTTTATAATGAACAAACACAGTTATTTCAATTATATCAAAAAAAGCATCCTACTTCTGTTTGCATCATGCATGAGAAAGTACTAAAACTGAGTTCCCTTTTCTCCATTCTTCCTAGACAATATTTGCTATAATTTTTTAGATGTTTCCATTGCACAAGAGTACATGACTGGCATGTTTTGTTACTTATAACATTTAATGATCAAATATTACTCCCATACATTCTGATGACCATTATTTCTTAAAGTATTTCAGGAAATGCTTCTAACTAGCTAAAAAAAATTCAACAGAATTATGCACTGAAACCCTGCTTAGAGACACCCTTGCTAAAACAAAATAAGACGGAGATTGTTTGGGTGGGTAAGGGGTTAAATAGGCGATGGGAATTAAGAACTACACTTGTGATAAGCACAGGTCAGGTATGGAAGTGTTGAATTACTATATTGTACTCTTGAAACTAATATAACACTGTATGATAACTAACTGGAATTAAAATAAAAACTTTATAAAAAGATTGTTCATTATCCCTGAGCTAAGGATCACATCCCCAAAGTCAGCAGCTTAAAACACATCTCTAATATATTTAATCAGTCTAAAAATCAATCTTTTAAAGTAGAAAAATCAACTAACCTCATCAGAAGCTAATATAAAGAAAAAGGGAAGATGCTAATCACTTGGCAGTTAATTTATTCTACTGAATAAATATAATACTCAATATAATACTCTTAACATACTTACGAATAAACATCATTATCCACAATGATACCTTCAGTCAGGTGAGGCCATGTAGTTGCTAAATGGAGTTCACTAAAATAAACAAAACATAAAAATACTATTAAAAGCTTTGATAGTATGTGTATACCCTCAGACTCAGCAATTCTATTTCTAGAAATGTATTTTAAGTAAATAACCAGAAACTCACATATAATTATGTTAAAAGTGGTGCTATTTATAATACAGTAAAACAGGAGACAACTAGTTTAGCATACCCATATGAAGGTACTATCTTACGGATATTAAAAACACATGCTAGGGGCACCTGGGTAGTTCAGTAGGCTAAGCGTCCAACTTGGGCTCAGGTTATGATCTCATGGTTTGTCCAGCCCTGTGTCTGGCTCTGTGCTGGCAGCTCAGAGCCTGGAGCCTATTTGGGATCTGTGTCTTCCTCTCTATCTACCCTCCTCCCCACTCACGTTCTGTCTCTCAAAAATAAACAAACATTAAAAAAAAATAAATAAACATACTAGGGGCACCTGAGTGGTTCAGTCGGTTAAGCATCCAACTCTTGGTCTCGCCTCAGGTCGTGATCTCACAGTTAGTGGGTTCAAGTACCACAAAAGGCTCTGCACTGACAGTGCGGAGTCGGCTTGGGATTTTCTCTCTCTCAAAACAAACAAAAAAAAAAAAAAAAACACATGCTATATATAATAGCCAAAAATATAAATAACCCAAATATCTATCAGTTGATCAATGGATATAAAAATGTGTTATCACCATACAATGGCATATTATACACCAATAAAAAGCAATGAAACACTGACTCATGCTATAATATGGATAAACCTCAAAACCGTTTTGCTCAGTAAAAGATGTCAGATAGTAACAACCAAATCTACATAACGCAATTTACATGCAATGTCCAGAACAGGCAAGGTAGACTGTATTTGCCTAGAGCTGGAGGATCTGGGAAGATTGGGGGGATGACAGTTAAGAAGTGAAGGGTCTCTTTTTGGGGTGATAAAAGTGCTGTGGAATTAGAAAGAGATGATTACACAACTCTAAATACTACAAACCACAGAACTGTATACTTCATATGGTGAATTCTATGGTATACGAATTCTACCTCAATTTTGAAAAAACATAGATCAGAAGTTAGCAAACTTTTTCTACAAAGTACCAGGGGAAAATATTATTGTAGGCTTTTGGAACTATGCAGTCTCTGTTATATTTCTATTTTTTCTTTAAAAACCCTAAAATATGTAAAAACTATTCTTAGTTCATTGGCTATACAAAAACAGGCTACTGGTCAGATCTAATGCACAGGTCATAGTTTGCTGACCTCTTCATATTCATATATATATATATATATATATAAACATTAAGTTTCAAAAAGCTTTCACGTAAATTATAAAGAATACAAGCCACAAAAAACATAAAGGATGACATATGTTTATAAAAATATACAAACATACTTTGCACAAAAGAGTTATCATAGCAGGCCTAATACTTAGAAAAGGAGTACTTGCAGGGTTCTCCCCTGACTTGGCATCTGGGAACTTGGATTTGGGGAAGGTTCCTACCAATCCTTGACAGGAGTGACACACTCTACCTAAAATACTGGTGCAAATCTATGGTTTATGCTGAACACCTGTTTTCCTTCTGGTACATGTTTATCCCCAGATAAACACACCATGCACTGAGCTTCCAATCCGCTTCCCTGGTAGACAGTGTTTCACACATGTTGTCACAATTCACTGCTAGGAGAATTAAGTATGTCCTATGTGACTACACTGGGAAAGGAAACTTGTCCCTGGCTTTCTCTGGACCTCACCCTATATGTCTTGTTCCTTTGCTGATTTTTGTGTCGTAACTTTTCAATGTAACACACCATAGCCATGAGCACAACTAAATGGTGTGAGTCCTCTTAGCAATCAGTGAACCTGAGAGTGGTCTTGCAGAGACCAAGCTGTCATCAATCACCACCTGTAATTAGTGGGATTATGAATTTAGTGAGTATTTTTATTCCTGTCTGAATTTTATTCTGAACCCACTTCCTGGAGTGTCAAGTTTGGAGAGCAAAGAAGCCAAAAGAGTCAATTACTTTTATTTCTCTGATCTTTAGTAGTGCTCAGCTGACTGATAACTCCAGTCTGGACTCACTAACAGGGACAGTGCTTCACAACTATGTAGTATAACCTCAGTTAATAACTAGACAACAACATCAAAAAAAGAAAACTGGAGAAATCTGAATAAAGTCTGTATCATAGTTGCTAGTATTGTGCCATTATTAATTTCTTAGTTTTGATAATTGTATTGTAGTTACACTAACTTCAGAGGAAGCTATTATGTGGTAATTCTCTGTCCTATTTTTGCACCTTTTCTGTAAGTATAAAATTATTCCACAATAAAGATGTTTTAAAAAAAAAAAATAACTAGACAACAAGCCACCCTGGGCTCGAGCCTATTTTCTGAGCTGGGTCCTCTAAGGGTCCCAATGAAAACCCTGTGTTATCAAATACTTCTTCAGGAAGCTGAGTTTTTGCTTCAATTAGTCAGAGTTGACTACCATAGTTTACAAATAAGAAACGTGACTGGTGAACATATGACTTTTGCCTTTTTTTTAAAACATGCTTTCTAAATTTTTCTTACTGAGCATAAGTTTATTACTTTCATTATAGAATAAAGTTTTAAGGTGAAAAATGACTAGAAAATATATATTAGAGGACATGAATGATAAGTTTAAAATCCTAAGCTCTGAAATAATTTTGGGTATTAACCTCAGATTCAGTTCCTAAGCTTTTATGACTATGTCCTCTCCTTTCCCTTAAGTGTAAAACAACTGCTCTGACAGGGAGAGGACACTGAAAAAAAGCCTCATTTCCTCTTCCACTTCTTCCACCATGCTTTGCAAAAGCATAGTGCCCACAGCATTTGCTAATCACCATATGATTTAAACTGTCTACCACATATACCATCTTACTCCCAAATTATTTTTGTATTCTTCAATCATGTTTCTCTGATGGTTCATTCATGATTTAAAATTAAGAAGAAATATTTAATAATTCCTTCACATTTCTATGATCAAGTCAATTTTATTCTCTCTCCCTAAAATTTTCTCTAAGCAAAATCTAAATGAATGAACCTGCTGGAGGGCCACAAATATACCATTTCTCCCTTGCTCACTATGCCATGATGCATAGTTTCCCAGGAAACCGGAGTTTCCACCAATAAACTGGCCAAACTCTCTTGCATCAAGGCCCTCCACACAAGCTGTTGATTTTCCCAGAATGACCATTCTTTCTCTCTGCCAGCGAAATCCTCCCTAACTGAAATGCTTCCTTTGAGAACACTTTCCTGATGGCATCTCAATCCAAACTAGTTCTTTATTTCACTATTACTACATCTTGTCCATTTCCTTCATAGCTTGTAATTGTATGTTTATTTAGGTGATTATTTTGTCTATTTCCATCAGACTACAAATGCCAAGAAACCAGAAATTGTTTTATTTACTTCTGTATCTTCCTAATTCAGCACAATGCTTAGCACATATAATATCAATTACACAAGACACTTATTTTATCTTCTCTCTTGTGTGATTTTAAATTAAAAGTATTATTATTTTTAGCTCTATGTAAGAGTACTAACAATATATGTATGCACCTTTGCGGATGTGACAATCTCCCCACAACAACATACCCCTCAGGAAGAATTTCCTCAATTACCCCCTGAAAGAGGAAAAAAGGAAGCACAAAAAGACGCACCTGGTGCAGAGCTCCATCCAGTTCCTACTTCAAGGACATGAAGTGCCCACAATGCTATAAAATCACCACCATCTTTAGCCACAAGGCACTAAAAGCATGCTGAATCAAGATGAGTGGGAAACCATCCCAATAAACACATTTCGGATACCAAAAAAAAGTATGTGTGTGTGTATATATTTGTTAACTAACCAGATGGTTTAACTAAACAAATAAAACAGTTTCTAAATCAGCACTGTTTATATTTTCCAAATATTTTGCTCTCAGTGATTAAATTTTCTGAGACATTTTCTTATGTAAAATTTTCTTAAATTTCAGTGGCTCTTATAGAATAACAGTTGGGTAACTTAAGAGGTCACCTTTGTATACCTTAGTTAAGTCTTAATTTGCATACCTGGAAAAAGTGGTCAGAAATGTAAACACTTGCTAATTCTCAATGATGAACATATGGTAGTTTGTTATATATGACATTCTCTGTGCTTTTCAATGTATAAGATGTTTACCAAAAAGTAGGCCCAGAATCACTTCTATAAGGAATTACCAATAAATGGTATTATACACTTTTTATGTGTGATTTTAAAGCCTTTTATTTTTTAAAAAAATTTTTTTAAGTTTATTTATTTATTTTGAGAGAGAGCAAGTAAGCAGGGGAGGGGCAAAGAAAGACGGAGAGAGAGAGAATGCCAAGCAGGCTCTGCACTGTGAGCACAGAGTCCAACACAGGGCGCAAATTCACATGCCACGAAATCATGACCTGAGCTGAAACCAAGAGTTGAACGCTTAGCCAATTGAGCCACCCAGATGCCCCAAGCCTCTTGTATTTCTTAACTTATAGAGAAAAAAAGCAGATGGACTGATTGTTAGGTGTAGATCTCTTTCTGATACTATACTCATTTCAAAAGGCTACAGTATTACAAAGCACAGTAAAATCAGTATTAATATAAAGAGTAAAGTCCCATAATTCAAATGATATATTAAAAATCCCACCTTATAGGATCTTCACAGGCACCAAATGGTAGCTTGCCAAACTCCAGGCCTCCAACTTCTCCTCCTACAAGGGCATCTATATCTAAACAAAAAAAATAATTTTCCATTATTGAACAGAAAATTTAAGAAATAAGTATTTAATTTAGCTAAGTTAACTCTTTGGGAGATCACAGATTTAAATGTGCCTGTATAAAGAGCACATACGTAAAGTTAGAGAACAGTCTAGTTAAAGACTTCCCCCTAGACTGTTATCATAAAAGTACACCTTCAATTCCTATTTATACAGTGCTTCATTCAAGCCATGCATTCTACATTTCACCCTTTTGAAATATTTCTTAAATACTGCTTGAGAGAACATTAATCTGGTAATTTTTTTTTTATTTTTTAAGAATGTGATTAATATCATCTATAAGAATTAAAATTGAAGTATAAAAAATTTAATCACCAACTTATATTCATCAGTTTTGTTGTCAATAATTTCTATAGAGCAAATTAGTTATCATTAATAAATTTTTATTTCAGTTGATAGTACATGGAAAAACTTGGAGTTTATCAAAGAATTTCCTTTCTGTTCTGAACAGTATCTGAGATGAGAGGAGAATTTAGAGGGTAAATCACTCCCCTTAGCTCCACCCCTCCTAAAGAAGTAATAAACACTTCTAAAAGACATCAAAAGGACTTACTTCTCTTTGAAATAATTCAGATGGCTGTTTTTCATTATTTGCACTATACTGGGAATTCCTCAAATTAAAGTCTATTGTTGAGTTATGAATATTCCCCAGATTTGCTAAAATCATGTTTGACGATTACTTATAACCTAACTAAATTAATAATTAAATAGGGCTCAATTACTTGATTCAGTAAATTTTCAAGTTAATTTCATTCCATTTTTCCAGCTAACAAATACTTATTATAGTAATAAAGATTACAATGACTAGCTTTATTACAAGATGTGAATTTTTAAGATCTTCACAATGTATAATAAGCATACTTTGTAAATAAGCTAAAAATTATGTACCGTAACTGTACAATAGTTTTAATTCAATTAAACTCAGAAGCAACACTATGGAATGAAAGGATCATGGAATTTGGAGTTTGACCAATGTTTGAAAACAAACTATCACTTGTGACCCTGGACCAGTTACCTATCTTCTCTAAGTTACATATGTTCTCCAAGAAAGATAATACCTGTCTCATAGATAAACAATAATTACATGAAATAATATGTAAAATGCCAAGTACAACATCTGGTCTGTATTACATGTTCAAATCCTTTCCTTCCCTTCATAGAAGAAAATATTAAAAATTTATATGGCCTTCAATTCACTGAGGAATAAGATAAATATTTTAATTCCTCATTTAAAAAACTAGCAAGAAACATTAACAAAGGCCGTACTGGCAATCAAAATTATCAAGCTAACATTCTGGCTCATGGGCTTTCTCTTAGATCATCAACAGACTATACCATCTTGGGAAATATTTAAAATTGACTTATTGGGGCGCCTGGGTGGCTTAGTCGGTTAAGCGTCCGACTTTTGCTTGGGTCATGATCTCGCGGTCCGTGGGTTCGAGCCCCGCGTCGGGCTCTGTGCTGACTGCCAGCTCAGAGCCTGGAGCCTGTTTCAGTCTGTGACTCCCTCTCTCTCTGACCCTCCCCTGCTCACGCTGTCTCTCTCTCTCTCTCTCTCCTGGAAATAAATAAAACATTAAAAAAAATAAAAAAAATAAAATAAAATAAAATTGACTTATTAATAATAGAGCAGCCTTTGAAAAAAGGAAAGGGAAGGCAGGAATTGAAGCTTTCACCTAGAAAGTGACTATAAATTGCCTAGAAGGTATTGTTTTCTGGGAACAAAAATTACCAAAACAAACATTTGTGTCTTTCTTCTAATTTAACTCTCAGTTTAGCTTTTATTTCACTTTGCTGTAGTTTAGATGTAGTTCTTTCATTATCACATTAGAGTTTCAAATTATTCTGTAGTACATAAATAAGATACTAGCAGATATATAAATACCAAAGTCTAGGGTATACTACATTAATTCTAATATCATCCTAAGACTGCCAACTTTCCATCCTATAAATAATCAATTACTTGGAACAAAAATAAACAGTAAAGAATATTGTTGTATTCTAATTTGTTTTTCTCAGCGGGGGTGGGGGTGGGGGAGTAGACTGGAAAATGCTTTCAGGCTGGTAAAATCCGCATAATTATTTATAAGTTTGTTATTAAATTTCTTGTTACATACAATTGAATATAATTACACTTATACATGAGAGAAACACCTAGGAACCAAATCCTCAATTAGGCTATATGTCCACCAGGGTGAACTTTTCTAGAACTTAGGTAATGTCTTGTTTGTACATGCAACCCAGACAACAACCTGGCCTATAATAACTAGCTAATAATTAATGATTACTAAATGAATCAGTCTACCAGTATATACCAACTTATGGCAAACTTGGTAAATGATTTTAATTACATCAAATTCGACTTGGAAATCTCCAAAGATAGTGGAGAAGTAGGGAGCTCCGTCCATCTCACTCACCCCCATTTCTCAAATAGAGAAGGCCTGAAGCCACAGGAACCCTTACAGAATGGCAGAGTTTGGGAGGAAGAGGAGACAGAGTCCACTGAGAAAGGCGGGAAAAAAAAAAAACCTTATAGGGCTACCTCAAAAAAAAACAAGTCAAGTACACATGGTAGAGAGTCCAAATACCAACATGAGTAGGGAAATAAAATAACCAAAGTCTCAACAAAAGAGACCAAGAGACACCATTCAAAGAACACTTCTTGAACAGACAAGTTTCTTTAATACAGCAGTACTCGAAGGTACAGTGTGCATAACAAGCTTTTAAAACTAATAAGAGACACAGCATCCCTCCTCATCAGGGAAATACAAATCAAAACCACACTGAGATACCACCTCACGCCAGTCAGAGTGGCTAAAATGAGCAAAGCAGAGAACTCTAGATGCTGGCGAGGATGTGGAGAAACGGGCACCCTCCTGCACTGTTGGTGGGAATGGAAACTGGTACAGCCCCTCTGGAAAACAGTGTGGAGGTTCCTCAGGAAACTAACAATAGAACTCCCTTATGACCCAGCAATAGCACTGCTAGGAATTTACCCAAGGGATACAGAAATGCTGAGGCATAGGAGCACATGTACCCCAATGTTCATAGCAGCACTCTCCACAATAGCTAAAACATGGAAAGAGCCTAAGTGTCCATCAACAGATGAATGGATCAAGAAGATGTGGTTTATCTATACCATGGAATACTACATGGCAATGAGAAACAATGAAATCTGGCCATGTGTAGCAACATGGATGGACCTTGAGGGTGTTATGCTGAGCGAAATAAGTCAGGCAGAGAAGGACAAATACCATATGTTTGCACGTATAGGAGGATTAGGAGGAACTTGACGGAGCAACAAGGGGGAGAAGAAGGGCGGAAATGGTGGGGGAAAGGGAGAGAGGCAAACCATGAGAGACTCTTGAATGCTGACAAAAACTGAGGACTGATGGATGTGGGGGGGAGGGGGGGAGGGGCATGAAGGAGGGCACTTTGGGGATGAGCACTGAGTGTTATGTAAAAACTAATTTGACAATAAACTATTTGTAAAAAAAAAAAAAAAAAACTAATAAGAGACAAAAGCTAGCCAAAATGATGAAACGGAAGAACTCTCCTCCAAAGAAATTCCAGGAAGAAATGACAGCTAAAGAACTGCTCAAAACAGATATAAGCAACATAACTGAAAAAGAATTTAGAACAATAGTCATAAAATTAATCACTGGGCTTGAAAAAGGCATGGAAAACATCTGAGAAACTATTGCTAAAACATCTATGGAGCTTAAAAATAGTTGTGATGAATTAAAAAATGCTATAAATGAGCTGCACAATAAAATGGAGGTGTCCAATGCACAAATTGAAAGGTAGAGAGGAAAACAGGTGAGTTAGAAGACATACAAAAAGAGGAAACCGAGAAAAAAAGAGATTAACTGATCCAGGAACACGAAAGGAGAGTTAAAGAGCTGAGTGATACAATCAAACAGAACAATATCCATATCATAGGAATTCCAGAAGAGGAGGAAAGAGGGAAAGGCAATGAAGGAGTCCTTGAACAAATTACAGCTGAGAACTTCCCCATCTGGGGAAGGAAACAGACACTGAAATCAAAGAGGCACAGAGAACTCCCCTCAGACGTAACTTGAATCGATCTTCTGCACGACATATCATAGTGAAACAGGCAAAATTAAGGACAAAGAGAGAATTCTGAAAGAAGCTAGGGATAAAAGGGCCCTAATATAAAAAGGGAAACCTATCAGGGTGGTTACAGACTTATCTACTGAAACTTGGCACGCCAGAAAGGACTGGCAAGATCTTCAATGTGATGAACAGAAAAAATATGCAGCCAAGAAATCCCTATCCAGCAAGCCTATCATTCAGAATAGAAGGAGAGATAAAAGTTCTTCGCAAATACACAAAAATTGAAAGAATGTGTCACCACTAAACCAACCCTACAAGAAATCCTGACGGGGACACTATGAGGGAAATGTGGCAAGGAACATGAGGTACCAGAGACACCACCACAAGCATGAATCCTACAGAGAACACAATGACACTAAACCCATATTTTTCAATAAGAACACTGAATGTAAATGGACTAAATGCTCCAATCTAAAGACACAGGTTAGCAAATGCATAAAAAAACAAAATCCATCTATTTGCTATCTCCAAGAAACTCATTTTAGACCTGAGTACACACTCAGATTGAAAGTAAGGGGACGGAGAAATATCTATCATGCTACAGGAAGTCAAAAAAGAGCTGGAGTAGCTATACTTATATCAGACAAACTGGACTTGAAGGTAAAGACAGTAACAAGGGATGAAGAAGGGCATTATATAATAATTACAGGGTCTATCCATCAGGAAGAGCTAACAATTATGAACATCTATGCACCAAATACAGAAGCATCTAAATACATAAAATAGTTAATCACAAACAGAATCAATCTTATGGACAAGAATGTGCTAATAGAAGGGACTTTAATACTCCACTTACAGCAATGGATAGATAACTAGACAGAAAAAAAATCACTAAAGAAACAATGGACTTGAATGACACATTGGACCAGATGACCTGACAGATATATTTAGAACTCTACATCCTGAGGCCATGGAACTCACTTTCTTCTCAAGTGCACATGGCACATACTCCAAGAAAGATCACATAATGGGACATAAAGCAGCCATCAATAAAAATAAAAGAACAGAGATCATACAATGCACAATTTCAAATCACAATGCTATGAAACTTGAAATCAACCACAGGAAGAAGTCTGGAAAACCTCCAAAAACATGAAGGTTAAAGAACACCCCACTAAAGAACGAATGGGCCAATCAGGAAATTAGACAAGAAATTTAAAAACATATGGACTAACGAAAATGAAAATACAACAATTCAAACTCTATGGGATGCAGCAAAGGCAGTCCTAAAAGAAAAGTACATTGCACTCCAGGCCTATTTCAAGAAATGAGAAAAAGCGCAAGTACAAAATCAAACAACACACCTAAAGGAACTAGAAGGAGAGCAACAAGAGCACCCCAAACCCAGTAGAAGAGAAATAATAAAAATCAGGGCAGAAATAAACAATATAAAATCCAAAAAAAAAACAGTTTAACAGATCAATGAAACCAAGAGTTGGTTTTTTGAAAAAATAAACAAAATTGACAAACCTGTAGCCAGGCTTCTCAAAAAGAAAAGAGAGAGCACCCAAATAGACAAAATCATGTATGAAAATGGACTTATTACAATGAACCCCTCAGAAATACAAGCAATTAACAATAGAACTCCCCTATGACCCAGCAATAGCACTGCTAGGAATTTACCCAAGGGATACAGGAGTGCTGACCCAGGAGCACATGTACCCCAATGTTCATAGCAGCACTCTCAACAATAGCCAAGACATGGAAAGAGCCTAAATGTCCATCAATGGACGAATGGATCAAGAAGATGTGGTTTATCTATACCATGGGATACTACATGGCAATGAGAAAGAATGATATCTGGCCATGTGTAGCAACATGGATGGAACTTGAGGGTGTTATGCTGGGCGAAATAAGTCTGGCAGAGAAGGACAGAAACCATATGTTTGCACGTATAGGTGGATTAGGAGGAACTTAACAGAGGACTGTGGGGGAGGAGAAGGGGAAAAATAGTTGGGGAGAGGGAGGGAGGCAAACCATGAGAGACTCTTGAATACTGAGAACAAACTGAGGGCTGATGGGGGTGGGGGAGAGGGGAAGGGGGGGTGATGAGCATGGGGAAGGGCACTTATTGGGATGAGCACTGGGTGTTATATGTAAACCAACTAGACAATACACTAAAAAAAATAATTCCATCAAATCCAAGTTACATATTCTAGAGCTCTTTATAAATATATGTGTATATACCCATTTTTTTTCTTTTCTGCTTTTCTTATTTAGCACTCCTCTTCAAACCCTACTTTCCATAAGGTTCTCAGCTTATGAGGGTGGCTTCTGTTATTATATTCTAAAAACAGACACTTTAATCATTCACTACATACTAATTTGCAGCACATGATGTTCCACAGCAGGGGGATGCTTTATAAATAATATTAGCTTTCAAAGACAGATTGTCACATATAGAGTAATGCTGTATCTAGAGCAAACTTCAGAGCTTTTTTTAAGAGAAAAAAATTATAAAGGCAATGAAATCACCAATACTACATTTAGAATGAATTATAAATATTTCCAATTTAAAACACTTGAAATCTACAGTTAAGTAAGTTTAATTTCTGAATATATTTTCTTCTCTATTTATACTCAGTAAGTTAAATATAGCTCCAAATTATCTCACCTGGAGGTTGCTGAGGCCAAAAGTACTGCTGCCAATCCTGAAGTACATAGGTAAAGCGAATAGCAATACTAACTGGAGGCAAAGGAGTTAAAGGACATCCCTAGGAAATAAATGCAAAGACAACATTCTGTAGCTTTAAAGAAAGTGTAAAAACAATGCCAGAGAGCAAATTACATTAACAACAAGTTGTCTGGGGTGCTTGGGTGGCTCAGTCAGTTAAGAGTCCAGCTCAGGTCAGGCTCAGGTCATGAATTCACAGTTCCTGAGATCTAACCCTACGTTAGGCCTGCCTGGGATTCTCTCTCCTTTTCTCTATGCTCCTTCCCCAATGTATGCACAGTCTCTCTCAAAATAAGTAAATAAACTTAAAAAAATGAAGCTGTTTAAACTACCTGGAAACAAAATAAATGCTCCTTCAAAATATTTTTAACAATTTTAATTATACAAATATAATTCCTTACTATTCTGTTCAGCAATAATGAATGTGGAACAAAATGTCATACCTTATTTTTTTTTTTTTTACAGTAAGGCAAAACTATTACAAAGAATAAGACCAGGATTGAGGAAATGATGTCTTTTCTTTCTTTCAAACAAAAATAAACTCAAATTAAAGCCAGTCTCGAATATTTAACCAGAATTTTTAGACTAACACAAATGGCCATTCATGCAAAATTGTTTATATTGATCAGTTAAAAATTTAGATTGATCTTTGCATTCATTAAAAATCATAAAAGTTAGGAGCGCCTGGGTGGCTCAGTCGGTTAAGTATCTGACTTTAGCTCAGGTCATGATCTCATAGCTTATGGGTTCAAGCTCCGCATCAGGTTCTGTGCTGACAGCCCAGAGCCTGAAACCTGCTTCAAATTTTATGTCTCCGTCTCTCTCTGCTCTTCCCCATCTCATATTCTGTCTCTGTCTCAAAAATAAACAAACATTGGGGCGCCTGGGTGGCTTAGTCGGTTAAGCGTCCGACTTTCGCTTAGGTCATGATCTCGCAGTTCGTGGGTTTGAGCCCCGCGTCAGGCTCTGTGCGGACTGCCAGCTCAGAGCCTGGAGCCTCTTTCAGTCTGTGACTCCCTCTCTCTCTGACCCTCCCCTGCTCACGCTGTCTCTCTCTCTCTCCTAGAAATAAATAATTTTAAAAAATAAATAAATAAATAAACAAACATTAAAAAAAACTTTTTCTAAATCATGAAAATTAATATCATCCAAACATCCTATGAGCTCAGCTTCCCTTAATAATGGTTAACCTACATTAATGTGGACTAGGACTCAAATATACACAGGAATCACCTAGGGAACATGTGAAAACATAGATTCATGGGAATTTTGCATATTTAACCAGTTACCTGGGGTTGCTGATATTGCTAATCAGGAAGAATTTAGCTCAACAACATCTATCAATGTCACTAGCAGCTCTAACAATACAAACTCGATTTAAAGTTACAATATAAGGTGGCTGCCCAAAAAAAGATTATTTACTTTTGGGCTGCTGTATCCTACAAACACAAGTAAGATTTGGGCTGGTAAGAATAATAATAAACTTTTTAGTCAAGTCGAGATATTAAATGAGTGTTCACCAGTAATAAGGTACAAATAGTCTAGAAACCACAACAAAGTTGCCTTGACACATAACCTCTGCTCCAGTTCCATAGCAACATAGATAAATATAGAGAGATAACCGGAAAGAAATAGCTAGGATCAAATATGACATAAATATCTTTGTGAGCCCTAGAAAATAAGGTACAGAAAATCCAAAGTTTCAAGGTAGATGCCTCCTGAGTTCCAGGTGTGGAAGTAGACAGTGACAGCCTAGGATTACAGACTGCATTATGTGGAACCACAAGTTCAACTATACCCAGAGTGAGCGCACTGCAAGACTCTGCTTAAGGCAGACACTGGGGCAGAGCATACCTGCTTGGTACAGTAGAGTTGTTGGAAGTTCTGGGCTGGGGAGAGTTACCATGCGAGGGTGAAGGGTCAGGAACCACTCTCATAACCTGAGCAAGTAATCCAGTGATTCCAGGACCAGGTATGCAATATTCCTAATATCACCCCAGAGCAAGAGGCTCCAAACACCATTTTAAAACCCAATTCTGAAATTTTCTACAGATAGGGAGCAATCACAAAATTACAGAACTGCAAGAGAGGATGGGAGAGAAAGTTTAAAATTTTAAATATAACTTTCACTGTAAATGCACCTGGAAAGAAAATTTCCATAAAACATGAAGTAGTTCTAAGAGACAAATTCCAAATCAACCATAAAGAATATAAAACCATGAAATATAAAGAACATCTGGGGGTGCCTAGATAGCTCAATCAGTTAAGTGTCTGACTTCAGCCCAGGTCATGATCTCCTGGTTTGTGAGTTCGAGTCCCATATCAGGCTCTGTGCTGACAGCTCAGAGCCTGGAGCCTGCTTCAGATTCTGTGTCTCCCTCTCTCTGAAATTCCCCTGCTCACAATCTCTCTCTCTCTGTTTTTCAAAAATAAATAAATATTAAAAGAAAACATTTTTAAACAGTTCCCAATCTTTGTTTTGCCAGTCATGATACTGACTTTTTTAAGAGTGTAGGACAGTAACTTTGCAAAATATGGCTCATTTTGGAAATAGGAGATGGCTGTGGACCCTTCGATAGCTCAGCTGGTAGAGTGGAGGACTGTAGACTGGAAATAGGAGATGGCTCCCTGATGTTGTGACTTATGTTACACATTTTAGGCAGGAATGCAACATAGGTGGTAATATATCCTATTCAAGGTATCATACTAAGAAAGAGATACCTGATATCAGTTTGTTAAAAAGTATGATCACTTCAATGAGACAGATGTAACTTAAGCACTTAAGGGGTTATTTCTCTAAGTAGAGGACCCAATCTACCATTTAATCATCTGGTTTTGCTCTTTAACAGCTCCTCAACTTAAGCCCCAATTTGCTTTCCCCCGAGTAATACAAGCAAGTCTTCCATATCTCTGTGTTAGTGTTTTTACAGAACACCAAGGATGTAGTAAGTACATGCCAATTACCCTTACTGCTCTGTCATAAAACATAAGCCAGATTCATTTTAAAAATCAAATAAAATGAATATTTGCAGGGAGAGGCAATTTAGAATCCAGTGTTGAGACCTCAAGGAGCTCACAGTCTAAGTCTCAAACATACTTATCTGAAGAGGATGGCAATAGGTGATCCTTGAACATAAGTCTGAACTGTGTAGGTCTGCTTATAGATGAGGTTTTTACAGTTTAGTACTATAAATGTATTTTCTCTTCCTTACAATTATCTTTAAAAACATTTTTTTAAACATTTATTTATTTTTGAGAGACAGAGACAGAGAGAGAGAGCACAAAAGGGGGAAGGGCAGAGAGAGGAGACACAGAATACAAAGCAGGTTCCAGGCTCCGAGATGTCAGCACAGAGCCTGATGCGGGGCTCAAACCCACAAACTGTGAGATCACGACCTGAGCCAAAGTAAGACACTTAACCAACTGAGCCACCCGGGTGACCCCTTATAATTTTCTTAATAACATTTCCTTTTCTCCAGCTTACTTTATTGTAAGAATATGATATATAATACACATAATACACAAAATATGTGTTAAGTGTTTATGTTACTGGTGAGGCTTCTAGTCAACAGCAGGATGTTAGTAATTAAGTTTGGGGGAGTCAAAGTTATAAGTGGATTTTTGACTGGCACGTGGGAAGTGGGGTGTCAGGGCCCCAACTCCCACAATGTTCAAGGGTCAACTGTATTACTATTAGAGGAGAAGGAGCAGAAAGAGATAACACAGTAAATAAATGTTAACAAACAACAAAATTACTTTGATTAGCTGTTCTTTATCATTAGTACAATAAAAATCTAATTGGATACTGTTTCTTTAAACATACATAGTAATTTATGTAATCAATTATATCTATTCCAAGTAATTACACTGTTAGTGTTACAGAAAAATTTTTCTACAAACCCAAAAAAATGACCAAACTGCTTCTTCTATCTGGATCCCAGATAAGAATGATAATATCAGTGCAAACTCACAATCTTTGATTTGAAGATATCCAGCAGTCCTGATAAATGAGTGTACTGATTTGGCACTTTCCGAAGATGAACCATTTCAAAATCAGTTCGGACACCATGACCCTGACATTCACCTACATACATTCTTCGCCATTTGTGATGAATCTGCACAAAGAGTGGCACCTGGCTGTAGGACAAAATTCAATAGGAATAGACTTTAGGTTCATTAAACACTGAGTAATTGCTACATCTAAAAAATTTCCCATCATATTATTTTAATCTCAAATATTTAAAAACACTAAGCAAGAATCACTCATCAGACTTATATTTATAACAGAGACACTATTAGTTCCTTTTCTCCTCATACTGATAACTATTAGTTCCTTTCTCATACTAATAAGCTGAAAAAACTATCATCTAGAGGCACTTTGAGTTAGAAAATTGTTTTAAAATAGCTGAAAGTCAAAACAGACAAAATGAAAATTTTCTTGAATAAAAGCAACCAAATTAGATAGGGAAATTGAAGGACTCCATAAAAATCTGCTTTTTGTTCCTTTTCCTGTTTCTATTCTTGCTAGGACCTGCACCTCCACTTTACACACGCTTCAGAATGCAAACCCTTGTAAGAAACAAGAAGTTAATGATTTCTCTAGAACAGGTAACATCTAAGGAAGGACTAGGTGAGAATGACCAAAGCTATCATATGCATATTCCAGACCACCAGCACTGACATCGCCATGCCAAGGACCCCTGGCTCCAAGAACTAACACCTGGGCCCTCCTCTTTATTCTAACCAGTTCCTGGATGCCATAGAGGAGAGGATATGTACACCAGACCACTATCCTCAATAAAAATCCCCAGACCCCAAGCAAAGACAAGACTCCCTCCTATCCTGAGTCTCCTAGACACTCTGTCTGTACTTGCACTGTCTCTATGCCTTTAATAATCTCTGCTTTCATTTCCTGCTGACTCGTATTTGATTTCTATCCTGCACACAGCCAAGGATCCTCCTGGTTGGTCTTGAGGGAGCTTCTGTGGGGTCAGGCCTGTCGGTATCACTATATTAGCCTATCAAAGGCAAAACAAAATTTGATTCACAGGTATGAAAATACAAATTAAACCAACAATAGTGAAATAGTTTTTACTTTATCATTTGAAAATATAGCCAATACTCATTATTCAGATTTGCACCTTCGCAAATAAGCCTATTCCCTAAAATTTATTTGTACCCCAAAATCAATACTCTTGGCACTTTAAGTCATTTGCAGACATGCACGGAGCAGCAAAAAATTTGAGTCACCTGACATGGGCATTTTCAGGTGAGGCTGAATGAGGCAATGCTATGTTCTCAAGTTTTAAAATTAGATTTTGTAACAGAATTTAAATAAACATTTGGAAGTAAAACAAAAACAATACAATTTACTCTTAATTTCAAATATTTGTTGAATATTTCAGTTAAGTTTCCCTTTAGAAATGCAATCACTCAACATTTTGAGTTTGTCCTTCCCTAAGATATTCCAATATAGTAACTCACAAGCGGGAATCCTAATGATTTTTTGAAAAATCTAATACTTAATAACCATTTTCCTTCATAAATTATAATTAAAAATAGTTTAACTCATTGTCTACATTTTTCAAAATGTCCACCTACCAGCCAGTGTTTCCCAAAGCAATAGACACAGAACTCAGAAGAAGATTGCACTTAGATTCACTGAGAACTGCATCATGGTTTGCAGCAGGGGCAATCACCACAAACTCCCGCAATCCATACCTTTAAAAAAAAAAAAAAAAAGAAAAGAAAAAAAAAGAATCACTGCCATTAAACAGGGAAAATTTCAGAATACAAAAATCCATTACTTTAAAAAACTTGAAAAAATCTCCCTGAAGTTTAGCAAGTCACATCTGAACTACAGGTGTTTCTCTCTTTTTTAATAGCAATGGACAAAAACACTTATTTCCTTCATTTAGCAAAACACTTCTGTTATATTTCCTCTCTATTCTTGACAAGTTAAAAGCAGTTTGCTGAAATCACAAGCAAAAAAGAACATTAACAGTTTTGCCTTAAAAGTTTCCAAGACTTAAAGGTTGTTTTAATTAACTGATAACATTAAGTCCATTGGTGTGGAAAGATAAAAGTTTGATAAATTCCCTAAATGGTAGGGAATCAGCCATCATGTATTTGTGCTTTCTAAATGTGAGGACATGGTTTACTTAAGTATCTTAATTAAAGAATTCTTGTATTCTTTTATTCAATAACATATATTAGATAGGAGTTACAAAATATCAGAGAATCACCTACTCTTGCTACACTATCCTGCATGAAAAATTAAAACTTCTCATTTAGTTGTCAAGTCCTTTATACAAATTTGTGGTTAAACTTTACAAAAATATAAGATCAAGTTAGTGATGCTGCCCACTGAAAACTTCTATTCACTCAATTTATTTTTATTTAATGACTATTTTTATTATTTTTTGAGTTTATTTATTTGAGAGAGAAAGCAAGTAGGGGAGGAGCAGAGAGAGAGAGGTAGATAGAGTATCACAAGCAGGCTCCACACTGACAGTGTGAAGCCTGATGTAGGCCTCGAACCCACGAACCATGAGATCATGACCTTAGCGGAAGTTGGATGCTTAACCAACTGAGCCACCCAGGCACCCCTTTTAATGACTTCTTAAAAATAATTTATGAAAGGGATTATTCATTTGCCTAATTTATTTTAACTCTGGACATGTAGAGTTGTGAATGCTTATTTTTATGAACATTCTCAAGAAATCCCCCAGTGATAAAGATTAAAAAATAAAAACAATCCAACCCATAATCTGTTTATTGTTTGGATGACAAAAATTCATTTAATCTTCTTACCTTGCCTCCACCCTCCTACCCCTGAAATCAAAAGTAGTTATGCAGGAGCAATATTCAATATCTGAAAGAACCTAGAGCTGTGACTTCTAAGCTCTAAAGGTCTTTAAAAATATACTCTGCTCTTTTTTTAATGTGAACATTTTTTCCCATGCCATCACCCATACTGTGAAATCAGTCAACAGTTCTTGGTTATTCTAGAAATAGTCTGTCCATGTACTCACCATACCCTCAAATAAGATTATACTAAATACGCTTTCTTTATCTCCTTTTCAAATGCTAATCCCCTACTGATCAGTACTCTGTCTCCAGTTTTATTTGGTTGCAACAATACTACCAGCATTTATTTCTACAATTCTAACTGTGGGCTAACCTCTCATAAGTGCTGGATAAAAGAACAACTGTATCTTTAACACTGATAGCTGCTGCCTAACTATGTTCTCCCGTTACACAGACACACACACACACACACAGTTCCAGTATAAACTCCCAATAACAATAAATAAGCCAAAGTGAACTGCTTCCTGTATATCTGCAATAAAATCAACTGTGTCCTCTCTGTCTTTGTTTCCTCTAACAGGAATGTTTCCCCTCATTTTATCAATATCTACTGATACTTTTTTGAAGAGTTAACCTCAAATACCATCCTGTCATTCCATTAAATACGTTCTCTACCCTGAATTCTGTGTGCAGAATGTATCCAACTCTTCAACGGCTCCCATACATACAGTAGCTCCCTATTAAATTTCTGACTAATCCATCACTTGCCTTGAACAAGGACTGCAATCTTGGCCTAGTTCACGTGCAGGTTTTCTCGTCCATTCTCACTCAAGTCTGCTATTCTTAGATGGCAGAGCCACAGGTTTTTGCCCTCCACCTAGAATCAAGTCTGCCCATCCACTAACAGAACTTGTGGTTTTCATGACCAAACTGGAAAGCCAGTTTTCACCAAGAAAGACTGGGGAGAAGAGGGCAGTAATAGCAATAGTCACAGGCAAAAGGGCCAGAAGATACACCTTTCTTAACTGAACCTCTAGTAGTTTTTGAAAAATATATGCTTCTCAATTTGTTGTCTGCCTTTGTGCAATTGCCAGTACCCTAAAATGGTTTCCAATTTTTCTTCCTTCCTTCCTTCCTTTCCTTCCTTCCTTTCTCTCTCTCTGTCTCCTTCCTTCCTTCTTTTCTTTTGCAGAGGAGGAACTGTCAACTTATGTCATGTTGCTGTTACCAGAAATCTTCAGAACATTTTAGCTTTTGAAAGAATAAGAATATTTTATGGGTCCTTAGAGCTATTCTAAAATACCATTCTCCCAAAACTATCAGGTCCTTTTACACATACCTTGCTATAGCCAGCAAAAAAAAAAAAAAAAGGTATAAAAATCACAAAAATAAATATATTTTAAAAGCCATCGGGGCGCCTGGGTGGCTTAGTAGGTTAAGTGTCCGACTTTCACTTGGGTCATGATCTCACGGTTTGTGGGTTCAAGCCCCGCGTCGGGCTCTGTGCTGACTGCCAGTTCAGAGCCTGGAGCCTGTCTCAGTCTGTGACTCCCTCTCTCTCTGACCCTCCCCTGCTCACGCTGTCTCTCTCTCTCTCTCTCTCCTAAAAATAAATAAAACATTAAAAAAAAAAGCCATAATTATTCAACTACACAACTTAGAAGATTGTAGGCTATTTCTTTAAGTTGTTGCTGCTATTCCCTTAAAGTGTGGTTGAAGCTGAAGGTTGTCCAAAGACTAGACGAGACAAAGGCAAAACCACAAACACTAAATTTATCATGAATTAAACCCAGCTGTACTTCCTGTGTATTTTTCAAGCTTGGTAGAGCCTCCCAGGCAAATAGCATTTATGCTCTTACTTTTTGTATTGTTGCATTGTTCTCATGCTGTTGCTATAACAAATTACACAAAATCAGTGGCTTAAAACATATTTATTATCTTACAGTTCTATAGGTCAGAAGTCTGACAAAAGTCTCACCACACACCAAAATCGACTTGTCAGCAAGACTGTGTTCCTTTTGGAAGCTCTAAGGGAGAATTCATTCCTTACCCCTCCCAGTTTCTAGAGGCTCCCCTCATTCCTTAGCTCCTGGCTGCCTTCCTCAAATCAAGCAATAGCAGGCCAAGCTCTCATATTACACTACTCAGACACTGACTCTCTTCTGCCTTTTTCCCACCTTTAAGAACGCCTGTGATTTCACTGGGACCACCCTGATAATCCAAGACAAATCTCCCAATCTTGAAGTCAGTTAATTAGCAATCCTAATTTTGTCTACTCCCTTGATCCCTTCTTGCCATGTAACCTATATTCATAGGCTTTAAAAAGTAGACATCTTTAGGACATAGGAGGTTCAGTATCCTGCCTACCATTCCTTCTTATTAAAACCTCTACTCAGTAAAGACCTCATAAATTTACATTTGGGCATAAATGTCTCCTAGCTTAACATCTATATCATTTTCAGGGCTCCTTATTTTATAAGGAGTAACAATAAAGGAAATAAACCTCTACTGATGATTTTAGAAATCAGTCATTAGAGGGGCACCTGGATGGCTCAGTCAGTTAAGTGTCCAACTTTGGCTCAGGTCACGATCTCACGGTTCGTGGGTTCAAGCCCCATGTCAGGCTCTGTGTTGACAGCTCAGAGCCTGGAGCCTGCCTCAGATTCTGTGTCTCCTCCTCTCTTTGCCCCTCCCATGCCCATGTTCTGTCTCTCTCTGTCTCTCAAAAATAAACAAACATTTTAAAATATTTAAAAAAAAAGAAATCAGCCATTAGAAAATAAAGAATAAGTGTATAAGGAGATATAGTATATATATATAGAATATATATACTATAGTATATAAGGAGATATAGTATATAGAAAATAATACGTATATAAGGAGATAGAAGTGTCCAACAGACCACATCATTAAGATCATTAGACAACAAAAATTGATCATGCCCACATAACTTTTAAAGACCAGTTTTATAAAATACCCTTAAAAAAGTTAAACAGGCTTAGAGCTAATCTGACAAGTGCTTGATATAAAAATTGAAACTGCAAGATTTCAAAACAGATGTAGACAGGTAAACTATCAAAAGTAAGCAATTGCCATAAATGCCAAAATTCTACTTTCTAAAGTTTGATTTGAAAATATAAGTTAATAACACATTAGTTTAATCTCATTCTGACAGGGTCACCTATGCTAACTGTATATCTATACAATGTATAAATGAGTATTTTCTGAACAGTCTTCACATTTTCAATGTCAGTGTTTCAGTATTAACTTCAGCTTAATTTTTTAAAAAGGAAATGTTTATAGGTGAATACTTCAGTGTATGTCATTCTTCAGATGGTAAGAAACATGATAACTAAGTAACAGCCCTGAAAAGTGTAGAATTTTAATTTTTAACTATAATTTTAAAATTCTATTAAGAAAACAAGTATAAGAACATTATAAAATTTTAAGATGCCCAATTCACATTAGGCCCAAAATACACAGATATCTTCTCATCTTTTAGCATTATCAACCCTCTGCTGCTATACTTGCAGGTTTTAAATTTTAATTTAAGCATTATCATCTCTACTATTGCTCTTGTTCTGACTTGAATGTCTTTTTAACCAACTTTACCTGGCTTATTCTCACTGTCCATCAGGATTCAAGTGAGGTAATGCCTCTTCTGAAAACAATTTCCCAACTTGATCTGGATTAAAAAGAACCACCTCCTGTGAGTCTGAAGCAAGCCCTGTGCTGCCTTCCATGAGAACATTAATCAATAATGCTGCCACTGTTCCCTTACCTGGCCTCCTACTAATCCCAAAGTTTAATAAACTAAGGATCATATTGTATCCTTGGTATCTTGGTATCTCAGCATCTGGCTCACAGAAAATGTTTAAAAGGATTTTTAAAAAATCCCTTTAACATGGCTAATTTTCAAATAATTCTCAAAAGTTTGATTGCTGGCCTTCTAATCTTTAAGAAAGATCAAATTTTTTTAAATGGAAGCAACATGGCACACTGGCAAGACAGAGACCTTCCTCTTCCCCCAAAACACACTTAAATACTTATAAAATGCAACAATGTTTAAAAATTCACAGCTGAACTTCACGGGTGACTGGGTGGCTCAGTTGGTTAAGCATCTGAGTTCAGCTCAGGTCATGATCTTGCCATTCCCAAATTCAAGCTCCACGAGCCCCATGAGCCCTGAGTTGGGCTCTGTACTGACAGCTCAGAGCCTGAAGTCTGTTTCAGATTCTGTGTCTCCCTCTCTCCTTTCCCCACTCACACACTCTCTCCCTCAAAAATAAACATTAAAAAAAATTTTTTAATGCATAGATGAACTTCAAAGGGGAAAAAAGGAGATAAAAAGGATGACAGAAATAAAGAGGGAACTGAAAGGCGGAAGTAAGCATATAAGGTGACTCTGAGGAAGCCCAGGGGATTACAAACTCTGGATTATAGGCCCTAATAGCTAGGAACTAGGGATTGGGATTTTATAGGATAAGCCTTTTAGCTGCTAAAAGCCTGTTGGTATGACTCACAAAGATGTCATCAAAACTGACCATGGTCTGACAGATTCAAGAAACTGGGAATTGTAGAAGAAAAGTCTGTGTACATCTGCGAATACCATGTATTTTAGCCTAGTAGTGATAATGTGAATCATATAACTCAAACTGAGTAGGTATACCCAGTCCAGGGGAGGTAGTCTCTGGCATGTATCCAGGCGAGGCTATGTCTAAGAACACCCCAGCCTCATAATAAATATGAATAAAGTAAGGCCTGGAAACCATAATTCTAGAAGCGCATCAGTCAGGTATTACCATCCACCATGTCCTTGCTTGTAAACCACTAGGAGTAGAAAGCAGTCTATCTCTTCAATGATGCCATCAATCTCTCCACAAACCAGCTTCCTTCCATAACCTAAAGATTTATTCAAGCCCTGTATGTACACAGCTTCCTATCAACCCAAATCAGCACAGAAATGGTAATGTTCTGAATGGTCCCTCAGGGATATGGGTGTATATACGAGGCAAGGAACTGGCACCGAGACTTCTGCTTAAAGCCCACAACCTAGAAGGGACCACCACTTCAATGAGATGAAAACTCCCCATTCGTTTTCATGGCAAATTCTACCAAACATTCAAATATAACATCAATTTTACACAATCTCTTGCAGAAAACAGAACAAAATAGTTCCCAACTCATGTTATAATGCTTGATATCAGCATTTCCCTGATATCAAGATAAAATATAGTAGTTCCTCCTTATCAACGGGCGATATATGCCAAGACTTCTACTGGATGCCTGAGACCACGGATAGTACCAAACTGTACAATGTTTTTTTCCTATATATACATATGACAAATTTATAAATGAGGCAAGGTAAGAGATTAGGAACAATAATAATAGAAGAGAACAATTATAATATACTGTAATAAAGTTTTGTGAATGTTCTCTCTCTCTCTAAATATCGTATTGTATCATACTCGCTCTTCTTGGGATGGGAAATGATAAAATGCCTACATAATGAGATCAACTGAGATGAATGATACAGGCACTAAGACACAGCACTAGGCTACTACTGACCTTCTGATATATCAGAAGACCATTTGCTTCTGACTGCAGGTGACCTGGGGGAGCTGAGGTCATGGAAAGCAAAATTGCAGGATGTGGATGGTGGGAGAACTACTGTATGTGATAACTACAAACCAATATTCCTCATTAATACAGACATTAAAGTCCTCGACAAAATAACAGCATAACAAATCTGGCAACACATGTAAGCACAAACACAAATTATACCACAAAAAAGTGTGATTTATCTTGGGAACATATAGTTAGATATCCAAAAATCAATCAAGGTAATCATCATATTAAAAATCTAAAGAAACAGATGATCATGTCAATTTAAGCATAAAAAGCATTTGACAAAATTCAACCTCCATTCATGATAAAAACTCAGCAAACTAGGAATAGAACAGAATTTTCTCAACCTGATAAAGAGCATCCATGAAAAATCTACGGCTAACAGTACTCTTAATGGTAAAGGACTAAATATTTTCCCTCTGAGATCAGGAACATGGCAAAAATGTCGACTCTCACCACTCCTATTCAATATTTTAATGGAAATCTTATCCAGTTTAAAAAGGCAAGACATAGGCAGCTCTTTCTGCCAACAGGTCCTGTCCCTATGTCTAATAAAATCACCTTTTGCACAAAATTAAATAAATAAATAAATAAATAAATAAATAGGCAAGAAAAACAGGGATTGGAAAGGAAGAAATAGAACTATCCCTGTTTCACAGATGTGACTATTTACCCAGAAATCCCAAAAGACACTACAGAACTCCTCCTAGAACTTATAAATGGATTTAGTAAAGTCATGGAATACAAAATGAATGCACAAAAAGCATATTCCTATATACTAGCAGCAAAGAACTGGAAAAAAAAATTTTTTTTTTTTAAATTTTTTTTTCCTTTTTCTTTCTAGGAGAGAGAGAGAGAGAGAGAGAGTGCGTGAGCAGGGGAGGGTCAGAGAGAGAGGGAGTCACAGACTGAAACAGGCTCCAGGCTCTGAGCTGGCAGTCAGCACAGAGCCCGACACGGGGCTCGAACCCACGAACCGAGAGATCATGACCTAAGAGAAAGTAGGACGCTTAACCGACTAAGCCACCCAGACGCCCCAAAAAATTTTTAATAATACCATAACAATAGCATGTAAGAAAAAAAGCAATAATTAGGTATAAATCTGATAAAACAGGGAGAGGGAGCTAAGATGGCAGAGTAATAGGAGGACCCTATGCTTGCCTCTTCCCTTCAACACAGATATATATAAAATCATTCTGAACAACCAGAAAATCAATTGGAAGATGGATAAAACAAAATGTAAACCAGAGAGAGAGAGACAAGAGGCAACATCATCAAAGTCAGGAGGTGCAGAGATGTGACTTGGGGTAGAAACAGTAAACACTATGGAAGGGAGGGAGCCCTGGTCGCAGGGAGAGGCAGGACAGAGGGGGGCGCACACAAGGAAAACATTTCCTCAAAGCCATTGACTGGGAAAATGAGAGGGGCTGACCATCATGAGTTTTTATAACCAGTGGAGTTCATAGACTGGAGTTTTAGAGGTCTATGCCATGGCTGGTATTGAGCCCTAAGGGTGCTGTGGTGCTCCTGTGGAGAAGGCAGGCAGGGACCCCAGAAGCAGATGGAGCAATGTGAGGATCCCCTGGGAAATACTGGGAGAGATGGCTCCCTTTTCCTGGAGCACATCTGGGATAGGTAGCATTGCCTCTCTGGGGACAAAAGAGCCAGCATGTAGCATGACATTCCCCTGCCCTTCTGCTCCTATGGAGGAGGAGGACAGAGACCTTGGGAGCAGATGGTGCAATCTGAGGTTCTCCAGGGAAGCACTAGGAGAGATGGTTCCCCCTTCGTGGAGTGCATGTGGGAGAGGTAGCATTGCCTGTCCAGGGACAGAAGAGTCCGCAGGTGCCATTATGCTCCCCTACCCCTCAGCATAGGCACAGACAGTGGCTGAGGGTGGCTAACCTGGACACCGGCTCTTTGCTGCACTTTACTCCAAACTCCACACCCTTGCAATTTTGTTGAACTGTCCTTCTGGGACAAGCCTGCATCAGTCCCAACACAGCAAAACCCTCCCCAGAGAACCAGCACACGTCTTTTCCATTGCAGGTCCCTAAAATTTGGAGTTTTAAAACTCAGCAGGCATGGCTGGGATAAAACACATGTACACCGCCCTGTCAAGCAGGAAGTCAGCCCAGACACAGACATATCAAAGGATGCGACTTGAGGGAAGCTTGGGACACACAAAGGGAGATTGTTCGCCATGTGGGAGGACTACCTGAACAGCAGTGGGCACGAATTTCGCTCTCAGGGATAAGGGAGAGGGCTGGAACCATTTCTCACTCCTGCACTTCAGCATAAACTAACCTCAGTAAGCAGCACAGTGCCAACAGTGGCAGCACCTAAACTGTTCACACCAAGCCCCACTCCACTGTACTCTACAGGTGCTACTTTTCATGGGCAAGTATGCCTGAGAAACAGAGCAGTGACCCTTGCCCCCCAGAAGACCAGCACAAACACCTTGTATGCACCATGTCAAGGGACTACAGAATTCTGCAGAACTGCAGCTCTAGTGGAAAAAGCATCAGGTCTCTTTTAACAAGCAGAACAGAACATACCTAGTTAAAGCTTACCACACTCTGCCAATTCCAAGTACTCCCCACTGTATACAAGGAGAAACTCTGCAGAGGACTGACCTGAGGGGAAGAGGAGCCAAAACACTGCAGCAGAGTACACACAGCATACACTAGAGACACTTCCCTGAAGTACCATGCCCTGGTACTTCTATAACCTCTTCATAAAGCCATTATTCTCTGGATCAGGAAACATAACAGGCTTTCCTAACACAGAGAAGAAGAAAGAGACCTAACACACAGAAGATGGAGGAATTCATCCCAAAAGACACAACAAGAAAAGGTCATGGCCACGAATCTAATCAAAACAGATATAAGTAATATGCCTGATCCAGGATTTAAAATAACATAAGGACACTAGCTGGGCTTGACAAAAACATAGAAGACATCAGAGAGTCCCTTATCTCAGAGATAAAAGCCTAAAAACTAGTCAGGCTGAAATGAAAAATGCAATAACCAAGATTCAAAACCAACAAGATGTAATGACCACAAGGATGGAAGAAGCAGAGGAATGCATAAGTGATATAAAAGATAAAATTATGGAAAATAATGAAGCTGCAAAGAATAAAAGAAAAATGCTAGATAATAAATGTAGACCTAGGGAACTCAGTGACTCCATAAATCAGAATAACATTCAAATCATAAAAGTCCCACAGGAAGAGAGGGAAAAGGGGGCAGAAGGTTTATTTGAGGAAATTACAGCTGAAAACTTCCCTAATCTGGGGAAGGAAACAGACATACAAATCCCGGAGGCACTGAAAACTCCCATCAAAATCAACAAAAGCAGCCCAACACCAAGACGTAGCATA
Source organism: Hyaena hyaena (assembly GCF_003009895.1). Classification (NCBI taxonomy): domain Eukaryota; kingdom Metazoa; phylum Chordata; class Mammalia; order Carnivora; family Hyaenidae; genus Hyaena; species Hyaena hyaena. The sequence continues at coordinate 1,535,732 of NW_024080673.1, forward strand.
AATTTGCAAAAGCAGAGATAAAGAAAGAATCCTAAAGTCAGCAAGACAAAAGAAGTCTCTAACTTATATGTAAAGAAAAATAAGGTTAGCAACAGATCTCTCCACAGAAACTTGGCAAGCCAGAAGGGAATGACATGATATATTCAATGTGGTGAATGGGAAAAATATGCAGCTAAGAAAACTCTATCCAGCAAGGCACACATTCAGAATAGAAAGAGAGATAGAGAGTTTCCCAGATAAACAAAAACTAAAGGAGTTCATGACCACTGAATTAACCCTGCAAGAAATATTAAACTGCCTGGGTGGCTCAGGCAGTTAAGTTTCCGACTTTGGCTCAGGTCATGATCTCACCATTCTTGAGTTCAAGCCTCACATCAGGCTCTGTGCTGACAGCTCAGAGCCTGGAGCCTGCTTCAGATTCTGTACCTCCCTCTCTCTGCCCCTCCCCTGCTCATACATGTGAGCTGTGTCTCTCCCTCTCTCCCTCCCTACCCCACCCCCTCTCTCAAAAATGAACATTTAAAAAATTTTTTTTAAATAAAGGGAACTCTTTGGGTAGGAAAGACAGACCAAAAGCAATAAATATTAGAAATGAACACATAAAATCTCCAGAAACAAAGGAAAAACAATAAAATGGCACAAAATTCCTATCTATCAATAATCACTCTTAATACAAATGGGCTAATGCTCCAATCAAAAGAAACAAGGTGTCAGAATGGATTAAAAAACAAAACCCATCTTTATGCTGCTTACAAGAGACTCATTATAGAACTGAAGACACCTGCAGATTGAAAGTGAGGGACTGGAGAACCATTTACCATGTTAATGGACATTAAAAGAAAGCTGGCATAGCCATACTTACACCAAAGTAGATTTTATTTATTTAAAATTTAAAAAAATTTTTTTTAATATTTATTTTTGAGAGACAGAGAGAGAAGAAGTGTGAACAGGGGAGGGGCAGAAAGGGAGACACAAAATGTGAAGCAGACTCCAGGCTCTGAACTATCAGCAGAGAGCCCAACATGGAGCTTGAACCCACAAACTGTGAGATCATGACCTGAGCTGAAGTCAGATGCTTAATCAATTGATTCATGCAAGCATCCCAGACAAACTAGATTTTAAACCAAAGACTATAACAAGGGATGAAGAAAGGCACAATATTATAATAAAGGGGTCTACCCAACAAGATCTAACAATTGTAAACGTTTATACCCCCAACCTCTAGCACCTAAATATATTAAACAATAAATAACAAACATAAAGGAACTCATTGATAATAATAAAATAAGAGTAGGGAACTTTAACACCTCACTTACATCAATGGACAGATCATCTAAGCAGAAGATCAACAAGGAAACAATGGCTTTCAATGACACACTGGGCCAGATGGACTTAACAGACATATTCAGAAAATTTCACCTTAAGGTAACAGATTACACATTCTTTTCAAGTGCACAAGGGGCATTCTCCAGAACAGATCACACACCAGGTCACAAATCAGGCCTCAACAAGTACAAAAAGTTGAGACCATGCAATGAATGTTTTCTAACTACAACACAATGAAACTTGAAATCAACCACAAGAAGATGTGTGAAGACCACAAATACACTGAGGTTAAAGAATGTCCTACTGAAAAATGAATGGGTTAACCAGGAAATCAAAGAATTAAAAAAAAAAAAATACATGGAAACATATGATAATGAAAACACAATGGTCCAAAACCTTTGGGATACAGCAAAACCAGTACTAAGAGGGAAGTATACAGCAATACAGACCTATCTAAAGAAACCAGCAAGATCTCAAATATGCAACCTAACCTTACTCCTAAAGGAGCTAGAAAAATAAATGAAGCCTAAAGCCAGCAGAAGAAAGAAAATAATAAAGATGAGAGGAGAAATAAATGATGTAGAAACAAAACAAAACAAACAGTGCAACAGATCAAAGAAACCAGGAGCTGATTCTTTAAAGAATGAATACAATTGATGAACCTCTAGTGAGACTTATCGAAAAGAAAAGAGAAAGGATCCCAATAAATACAATCACAAATGAGAAAGGAGAGATCACAACCAACACCAAAGAAATACAATTATAAGGAAATACTATGAAAAACTATATGCCAACACTCAGGGCAATTTTGAAGAAATGGTTAAATTCCTAGAAACATATAACCTCCCAAAACTGAAACAGGGAAAAAATAGAAAACTTGAACAGACTGATAACTAGCAGATAAACTGAATCAGTAATCAAAAATCTCCCAACAAAAAAAGGCCAGGGCCAGATGGCTTCTGAAGGGAATTCTACCAAACATTTAAAAAACAGTTAATACCTATTCTCAAACTGTTCCAACAAAAGAAATGGAAGGAAAACTTTCCATCTCATTCTATGAGGCCAACATTACCTTTATTCCAAAACCAGACAAAGACCCCACTAAAAAGGAGAATTACAGGCCAATATCCCTGATGAACATGGATGCAAAAATTCTAAAAAAAATATTAGCATAGTCAGCACATTAAAAAATCATTCACCACGATCAAGCGGGATTCTTCCTGGGTTGCAAAGGTAATTCAATATTTACAAATCAATCAATGTGATAAACCACATTAATGAAAAAAAAGGGTAAGAACCATATGATCCTCTCAACAGATACAGAAAAAGAATTTGTCAAAGTACAGCATCCTTTTCTTGATAAAAACCCTCAACAATGTTAAGGATGAAGGGAACATACGTCAACATCATAAAAGCCTTATACAAAAAATCCACAGCTAATATAATCCTCAATAGGGAAAAATGGAGAATTTTTTTCCTCTACGGTCAAGTACAAGACAGAAATGTACATTCTCACCACTGTTAGTTAATAAAGTACTAGAAGTCCTAGTCTCAATAGTCAGACAACACAAAGAAATCAAAGGCATCCAAACTGGCAAGGAAAAAGTCAAACTTTCATTATTTGCAGATGACTTGATACTCTGTTTAGAAAACTCGAAAGACTGCCCCCAGAAATTACTACAACTGATATACGAATTTAGTAGTCGCAGGATACAAAATCAACATACAGAAATCTCTTGCATTTCTATACACCAATAATGAAGCAGCATTAAGAGAAATCATAGAACTGTTCCCATTTACAATTTCACCAAAAACCAGAAGATACCTAGGAATAAACCTTATCAAAGAGGTAAAGATGTGTAATCTGAAAGCCATACAAAACTTATGGAAGAAACTAAAATGACCAAAAAAATGGTAAAACATTCCATGCTAATAGACTGGAACAACAAATACTCTTAAAATATCTATGCTACCCAAAGCAATCTACACATTTAATGCAATGCCTACCAAAATACCAACATTTTCACAGAGCTAGAACAAACAATCCTAAAATTATCCAGAGCCACAAAAGACCCTAAGTGGCCAAAGCAATCTTGAGAAAGAAAGGCAAAGGTGGAAGCACCACAATTCCAAACTTCAAGTTATATGACAAAGCTGTAGTGATCAAGAGTACTGGTACAAAAACAGACACATAGATCAAAAGAATGGAATAGAAAATCCAGAAATGGGCCCAAAACTGGATATCAACTAATCTTCAACAAAGCAGGAAAAGAATATCCAATGGAAAAAAATCTCTTCAACAAATGGTGTTGGGAAAAGTAGACAACAACATGCAAAAGAATGAAACTGGACAACTTCCTTAAACTATACACAAAAATTATTTCAAAAGGGATGAAAGATCTAAATATGAGACAGAAGGACATCAAAATCCTAGAGAAGAACACAAGCAGCAACCTCTCTGACATCAGCCATATCAACTTCTTAATAGATACGTCTCCTGAGAAAGGGAAACAAAAGCAAAAATAAACTACTGAGACTTCATCATGATAAAAAGCTTCTTCACAGTATAAAGGAAACAATCAACAAAGGCAACCTGTGGAACAGGAGAAGGTATTTGCCAATGACATATCCAATAAAGGGTTAGTATCCAAAATCTATAAAGAACTTAACAAACTCAACACCCAAGAAACAAATAACCCAGTGAAGAAATGGGCAAAAGACATGAACAGACACTTTTCCAAAGAGGACATCTAGATAGGTAACAGACACATGAAAAAAAGCTCAGCATCCCTCATCATCAGGGAAATACAAATCAAAACCACAATGAGAGACCACCTCACACCTGTAAGAATGACTAAAATACAGGAATGCTGATTCAAAGGGGCACATGCACTCCAATGTTTACAGCAGCACCATCGACAACAGCCAAATTATGGAAAGAGCCTAAATGTCCATCAGCTGATGAAAGTATAAAGATAATGTGGATATGTATGTATGCACACACACACACACACAGGAATATTACTCAGTGGTCAAAAGGATTAGGGGCACCTGGGTGGCTTCATTGGTTAAGCATCCGACTTCAGCTCAGGTCACGATCTCACGGTTCATGGGTTCAAACCCCCACATCAGATTCTGTGCTGACTGATCACAGACTGGAGCCTGCTTCAGATTCTGTCTCTGTCTCTGTCTCTCTCTCAAAAATGAATAAATGTTAAAAAAAAATTTTTTAGACAATAAAATCTTGCCATTTGCAATAGCTAGAGTGTATTATGGTAAGCAAAATAAGTCAGTCAGAGAAAGACAATATCACCTGATTTCACTCACATGTGGAATTTAAGAGACAAAATAGATAAACATAGGGGAAGCAAAAATAAGATAAAAACAGAGAGGGACACAAACCATAAGAGACCCTTAAATACAGAGAACAAACTGAGGGTTGCTGGTGGGGTGCTGGGTGGGGTGATAGGCTAAATGGGTGATGGGCATTAAGGATGGCACTTTCACCTTTTTAAAAAAAATTTTTTTAAATGTTTTATTTACTTCTGAGAGGAGAGAGAGAGAGAGTGTGTGAGGCAGCGTGAGCAGGGGAGGGTCAGAGAGAGAGAGAAACACAGAATCCAAAGCAGACTCCAGGCTCTGAGCTAGCTGTCAGCACAGAGCCTGATGCAGGGCTCGAACCCACAAGCCATGAGATCATGACCTGAGCCAAAGTCAGATGCTTAGCCGACTGAGCCATCCAGGTGCCCCCAATGGCACTTCCACTTTTTTTTAAATAGTTTATTGTCAAATTAGTTTCCACATAACACCCAGTGCTCATCCCCACAAGTGTCCTCCTCCATGCCCGTCCCTCCCTCCCCCCTCACATCCATCAGTCCTCAGTTTTTGTCAGCATTCAAGAGTCTCTCATGGTTTGCCTCTCTCCTTTTCCCCCCACCATTTCCTCCCTTCTTCTCCCCCTTGTTCCTCAGTTAAGTTCCTCCTAATCCTCCTATACGATGGCACTTCCACTTTAATGAGCACTGGATGCTGGGATGTGCACTGGTGTTATATGTAAATGATGAATCACTAAATTCTATTCCTGAAATCATTATTACACTATATGTTAACTAACCTGGATTTAAATAAAATTAAAAGAAAAAAAAAAGAAATGTCAGAAGACATGAGTAGACATTTTTCCAAAGAAGACATACAGATGGCTAAGAGACACATGAAAATGTTCTCAACATCACTCATCATCAGGGAAATACTAATCAAAATGAGGTATCAGCTATACGTGTCCAAATGACTAAAATGAACAACAAAGGAAACAAAAGATGTTGGTGAGGATGTAGAAAAAGACGGACCCTCTTACACTGCTGGTAGAAATGCAAACTAGTACAGCCACTCTGAAAAACAATATGGAAGTTCCTCAAAAAGTTAAAAATAGGACCTACCCTATAATCCAGCAACTGCACTACTAGGTGTTTACCCAAAGGATACGAAAATACTGATCTGAAGAGGCACATGCACCCCAATATTTATATCAGCATTATCAACAAAAGCCAAATTATGGAAAGAACCCAAATTTCCACCAACTGATGAATGGATAAAGAAAATGTGGGAGATATAGATATATACAGATATATATTGGTATAGATACACACACATACACACACACACATACACAAAGGAAATATTACTCAGCCATCAATAAGAATGAAATCTTGCCACCTGCAAAGATGTGGATAGAGCTAGAGTGTATAATGCTAAGCGAATTAAGTCAGAGAAAGACAAATACCATATGATTTTACTTATTTGTAGAATTTAAGAAATGAAACAGATAAACATATAGGGGGAAAAAAGAGGCAAACCATAAAACAGGCTCTAAATCATAGAGAACTCTAGAGGGGAGGTGAGCTAGATGGGTGGTGGGTAGTCAGGAGAACACCTGTGATGAGTGTTGTATGTTATTGATGAATCATTAAACTCTACTCTTGAAACTATTATTACAACATGTTAATTCAGTGGAATTTAAATAAAAACTTGGGGGAAAAAAATCTAACAAAGCATACGGGATCTATATGCTGAAAACAATAAGACACTGATGAAAGAAATCAAAGACCTAAATAACTGGAGAGACTGTGTTCATCAAATGAAAGAGTCAACACAGCAGAGATATCAGCTCTCCCTAAACTGTCTAGAGATTTAAGGCAATTACAATCAAAATTCCAGTGGAACTTTTTGTAGATATAGATAAACCAATTCTAAAATATAAATGGAAAGCAAAGGAGCTAGAAAAGCCAAAACAACTTTGAAAAGGAGGAATAAAGTTGGAGAATCACACTAATTTAAAGACTTATAATAATTAGACATACACCCACACAAAACTGGCCAAATGATTTTTGACAAAGGTGCAACAGTCAGTCAATAGAGAAAGGAAGTTCTTTTCAACAGATAATATCGGAACAACTGAACAATCATTTGCAAAAAAAGTGACACACGTAACATGATAATATAAGCTGTTAACATTAAGGGAAACTGGGTGAAGGTATATCAGACCAGTCTGTACTATCTTTGCAGCTTTCTGTAAATCGAAAATAAATCAAAATTGTTTTCAAGTGTTTGGTTTTTTTTTTGTTATTGTTTTTATTACCAGAAACCTCTGTGCCCTGGGGCAAAGAGTTCTTAAACACAGCACCAAAACATGGCCCATAAAGCAAAATATTGATAAACTGATAGGACAATAAATCTATTAGAAAGGCTAAAATAGAAAACACTGACACTGAGTGTTGATGAAGATGTACAGCAACTAGAACTCGCATATAGTGCTGGCAGGAATGCAGAATTTTTCAGTCACTCTGTAAATCAGTAAATCACTCTGTAAATCAGGCCATTTCTTTTTTTTTCCTTTTTTTAAATTAAGTTTTTATTTTAACTACAGTATAGTTAACAATGTTATACTAGTTTCAGATGTACAGTACAATGATATAACAATTTCATACGTCACCCAGTGCTCATGACAAAAGCACTCCTGAATCCCCATCACCTATTTCACCCATCCTCCCACCCACTCCCCCTCTCTATAATCAAGAGTCTGTTTCTAGGTTTGTCTTTTTTTTTCCTTTGTTCTTTTGTTTTGTTTCTTAAATTCCATGAGTGAAATCATATGGTATTTGTCTTTCTGACTTATTTCACATGGCATTATACCCTCTCTATGTTGTTGCAAATGCCAAGATTTCATTCTTTTTTATGGTTGAATACCAGTGTGTGTTTGTGTATACCATACACACCATATATTCTTTATCCATTCATCTATCAGTGGACACTTGGGCTGCTTTCATATCTTAGCTATTGTAAACAATGCTGCTATAAACACAGAGGTACATGTATCCCTTTGAATTAGTGTTTCTGTTTTTGGGGGGGTAAATACCCAATAGTGTGATTAATGGATTGTAGCAAACTTCTGTTTTTAACGTTTTGAGGAATCTCCATACTGTTCTCCACAGTGGCTGCACCAGTTTGCATTCCCAGCAAAACTGCAAAAGGATTCCATATTTCTCCATATCCTCTCCAAAACTTACTGTCTCTTGTGTTTTTGACTTTAGACATTCTGACAGGCATGAGATGGTATATTAATGTAGTTTTGATTTGCATCTCTTTGATGATGAGCATCTTTTCATGTGTCTGTTGGTCACCTGGATGTCTTTGTGGAGAAATGACTGTTCATGTCTGCACATTTTTTAATTAGGTTATTTATTTTTTGGGTGTTGAGTTGTATCGGCTCTTTATATATTTTTGATACTAACCATTTATCAGACATGTCATTTGCAAATATCTTCTCCCATTCTGAGTGTTTCTTTTTAGTTTTGTTGGCTGTTTCCTTCACAGTGCAGAAGTTTTTTATTTTGATGCAGTCCCAATAGTATATTTTGGTCATTTCTCATAAAGTTAAAAATATACACCTACCATATGACTAGCAATCTCACCTGAGGCATTTATCCCAGTAAACTAAAAATGTACTTTTACACAGAAATCTGTTCACAAATATTTATAACAGCTCTATTCATAAATGCCAAAACCTGAGGACTGATGGGTGTGGGGGGGAGGGGAAGGGGAGTGATGGGCACGGAGGAGGGCACTTGTGGGGATGAGCACTGGGTGTTATATGGAAACCAACTTGACAAACTATTAAAAGAAAAAAAAATAATAAATGCTGAAACCTAGGGGTGTCTGGGTGACTCAGTCAATTACACATCTCACTCTTGATTTCATCTCACAGGTTGTGATCTCACAGTTCATGAGATCAAGCCTTGTGCTAGGCTCTGTGCCAACAGCACGAAGCCTGCTTGGGATTCTCTCTCCCTTTCTCTCTGCCCCTCTCCTGCTCACATGTGTGCAAGCTCTCGCTCTCTCTCTCTCTCAAAAATGAACTTTAAAAGTAATAAACATAGAGGTGCCTGGGTGGCTCAGTTGGTTAAGTTTCCAACTTAGGCTCAGGTCATGATCTTGCAGTTTGTGAATTTGAGTCCCACCGTCGGGCTCTGTGCTGACAGCTCAGAGCCTGAAGCCTGCTTCAGATTCTGTGTCTCCCCCACTCTCTGCCCCTCACATGCTCATGCTCTGTCTCCCCCTCTCAGTAATAAGTAAACGTTAAAAATTTTTAATTATAATGTAAATGTCCAAGCCTAAAAACAATACTAATGTCCTTCAAGCACTGAATGAGTAAACAAACTAGCATATATCTTGACAAGAGAATACTGCTCAGCAATAAAAAGTAACAAACCTGATAAAGAATTACTTCAAAGGATCTCAAAACTTTATGCGGAATAAATGAAACTAGTCTCAAATAGTTACCATATGATTCCATCTCTATGACATTCTTGAGAGGATAAAACTATCAAAACTAAAAATATATCAATTATTGCCCAGAAATTATAATGGACAAGAAGAGTTTTTTTCCAGAAGTTACAAAACTGTTGTGGCAGTTCTGTAGAGAACTATTGTGGCAGTAGTTTTAAGACACCTATACATAGCAACATGTATGTGACTGGGTTGATTAAGTGTCTGACTCAGTTTGGACTCAGGTCATGATCTCAGTTCATGAGATCAAATCCCACATCGGGCTCTGTGTTGACAGTGCCCTGTCTCTGTCTGTCTCTCTCTCTCTCTGCCCTTCCCCTGCTTGTGCTTGTGCTGTCTCTATCTCTCTCAAAATAAATAAATAAATATTTAAAACAAACAAAACCTTATACATATGTGTTGAAATTCAATGAACTATTCATCAAAAAAAAGTCAATTTTACTGTATACTAATTTTAAAAATAAAAATTGTTTAAAGTAAATGTAAAGGTTAAAAAAACTACTAACAAGAGATTTTCATTAACATATAGAAAGAAATACAACACTAATATGTACTTCATTAATACACAGAAAGGTTTCACTCACTCATTCAACAAATATTTTTAAACTATGGACTATGTGTCAAACACAGTTTTAAGAAATTAACAGTTGAACAGAATGAATATATCTTGTCTATGGAATGGACATAAATTGGGGGGACCAGTTGTTGGACTGTATGGGTTATATACTGTTCCCTCAAAATACATGTCTATCTAGAAGCAAAAAAAAAAAAGGCTAAGCAAAGATTATACAAAAGCATTCAGATTGTGATAAACATTATGTACCACTATCTTACTTACTCCTCACAATTACTCTTAAGGGTGTATATTATTTATTACTCTGTATTTACCAACATAGAAACCAACTCAGAAAAACTGCCCCAAATTGAAAAGAAGTATTCGAGCTAGAAATGAAACTTAAGTATGTCTAATTCAGTGTCTGCCCAAACAGTAGGTGTTCAATTAACACTGAGTGAGTACATGCAAAGTCATGCTGTATAATATGCTGCCTATCAATGTATTTTGTCATTTTAAATATATATATTTATACTTTAAAAGATCAGAAGAGAATCTGGATGGATTAAATTAAATGGTAATTTATTAAATTCCACTTATACTTGTTTAAATTCAGTTTTTAAAAGATCACACTAAAATGACAGGCATATTTATGAAACAATATCCAGTTTATTTGCATCTGCAACTAGATTTCTTTTTTTTAAGCAGGCTACATAGTCTTCTTGCTATAGTAATTACACTGAAATGAGGAAAAAAAGAAGGAAAGATACTATCATTTTCCTCTCTCTTAGAAACTCTTTTATAAAAAATCAAGAGGCCAACTCACACCAACAGACCAACATAAAACCAGTAATATGAATGTATTTTAACTAGGTGTCCTTTCTTGAACATACACTCATACTTGAGACATTTTGGTAGTGGTATGCTTCAACACCACCCCTACCAAAATGAGATACAGACCTTTTAAGTGTGATGTATCTCTTATATTAATCTATCACATTTACAATTTAGATATAATGAGTTATGATGTTATTGTGTAACTGAGATCAACATTTTATTTCAATTCAATTTCCAACACTACACATTAAGTTTTCTACAATATGCAAATGTTTTATGCTAGTCATCAGAATTATAGTTAGGCTCTACCCTAGATGATAAAACAAACCATGCAGAAGAGTTAACAGTAGGCCTGTGACTACTATCCTTAGAAGGTCTGCTTGCAAGGCTGACCTTTGGCAGGCACCTAGGAATCTGGATTTGGAGAAGGTTCTCAAAAAACCCTCCAATAAGAGTTACTGTGGTTAAAATGTACAAACAATGTGGTTTATGCTGAACACCTGCTTTTCTTCTGGGAATCTGAAATTTTCTTATGTACCAGTCAGCAGGTGCCAGCCCCCAAATACAAACGCTGAGAGCTGAGCTGCTAACAAGCTTCCTTGGTAGATATTTCATACGTGTTGTCACAACTTGTTCCTAAGGGAATTATTAAGTATGTCCTGTGTGACTCCATCAGGAAAGGACTCAAACACTTGACTTCCTCCAAACTTTGCCTCAGGCACCTTTTCATTCTATTGATTTTGTTAGTGTAATAAATCATAGTAAGTGTAACCACAGGCTGAGTTCTGTTCATCCTCCTGACATATCACTGAACCTTCAGGAGGTCTTGGGTCTCCCCAACACACATACTAAAAGTTACCTGAGTAAAATGTATACCTACCATCTTACCAGGCAATGTGCTCTCGGAGGAAAATCATTATTCATACACAACAGATCCTGCATAGACTGTGGAATAACATCTACAAAAACATTTAATAATGAAAAAATTAGTATGTTCATTCTAAGGCAAAATTTTGTAACATGATTTAAAAAAATCATATTGCATAACACATCTTGCTAGTCCATGTTGTTATGAAATTGCTTAAAGATTTATATCTAGGGCTAGCTCTAAGATTTGGGGTGAAAAAGATGTCTCTTTCATGGGGGCCTGCGTGGCTCAGTTGGTTAAGCATCCGACTTCAGATCAGGTCATGATCTCATGGTTCATGAGTTCAAGCCCTGCATCAGACTCTACTGATAGCTCAGAGCCTGGAGCCTGCTTCAGTTTCTGTGTCTCCCTCTCTCTTTCTCTCTCTGCCCTTCCCTTACTTATGCTCTGTCTCTCCTCTCAAAATGAATAAACGTTAAAAAAAAATAAAAAATAATAAAGATGTCTCTCTCGATGTCTTTTTTCCTAAAACACCAGCCTCTAAGTATCGTTCCTATGTTTATATTTTCCTCTCTTCTATGTCATGACTCATACAGTTCCTCAGCCTTACTAGAAAGCCATGTTTTATCTCTTCTTCTCAGTCTGCCCTTGTCTACACTTTTCTTCAAAACTACTTAAGAGTCCTGTCAACTCCTTATCACTTCCTATGGCCAGTCTTTGTGGGCCCTGGGCCATCTTAAGTGCTCTTATAAAACCACTAACCAGCTTCCCACTTATAACCCATGTATCTTTAAGCACTTGTATTGCAATTTATATTAAGATACTGTCATAAATGATCCTTATTTATTTATGAATGCATAATAAACTCAAAGCATAAAAAATATTTGTTTATGATAACACTTCTTTTGTTGTACAGACATAATTCCTTAGCAAATTTATATTTTGTTAATTCTTAAAAAAGGATATAGAAGAACACTAATGACCTGATGCTTTAAAGCCAACAAACAACTCCAATGAAATTAAGTATCAGTGCTCAAATCTTATGGCCTCTAATAATATAGTTTTAAATGTGTATCTCCAAATTAAATGAGTTGATGGTTCACTTATAACTTCTACCACTGGGTACAGCTTCAATCACAATCAAATTCAAAATGCATGATACATACATACATATCACAATAATGACTTAAACTAACTAAAATCTGTTCATCCTCTCTCAGACCACAGTTCATCTCAGAAATACTGATTCTGGGGCTCCTGGTGTCCCAGTTGGTGGAGCGTCTGACTTGATTTCAGCTCAGGTCATGACCTCACAGTTTGTGAGACCAATCCCCATGTTGGGTTCTGCACTGACAGCATGGAGCCTGCTTGGGATTTTCTCTCTCCCTTTCTCTCTACCCCTCCCCATTTCATGCTCTCTGTCCCTCTCTCCCAAAACAAAAAAAAACCTTAAGAAAAAAAAAAAAAACTGATTCTAAGCCTCCTTATTATAACAGCTTCTCCTTGATGTTCCTCAAGATTTCTCTACCTTTAACAGTTTCCTTCATTAATGAGCAAAATGTTAGACCTGGAACTCACTGGGCTATTATCAGACCAGTTGCATATATATCCCTCTTACCCTTACTCCTCAAGTACACACACACTCTATTCTGATTTAATTATTTTATTTTGCTTTATAAATTGTCTTACTTATGTGTATATGTGGTCAATGTGATCTGTCCTAGTTATGAATGCAGATGCTATCTACTTCTTTTGTTTCTAAGAATGCCAATAAACAAAAGGTATATAATTTTATTCCTATACAAGAAAAGGCACAAATATTTCAGGTCTGCACTTACAAATAATATGTGTATTGACCAGAAAAACTTTTTTTCCTTAATTTATTTTTTCAATTGAAGTATAACTGACATATAACATTTTATCTTAGTTTCATGTATATGACATAACAACTTGATAACTGAATACACTGCAAAATGATCACCATAAGTCTAGTCAACATCTGTCAACAGTTAACAAAAAACATTTTCTTGTCATACAAATTTACTCTCTGAGCAACTTTCAAAAGCACAATACAATACTATTAACTATAGCTGCCATGCTATACATTAATTACATTCCCAGGACTTACTTATGAGGGTCAACCTTTTGACCCTCTTCATCCATGTTGCCCACCCCCCAACTTCCATCTCTGGGAACCACCAATCTGTTCTCTTTAACTATGAGCTTGGTAAGTTTTGTTTTTGTTTTTTAGATTCTACATATAAGAGAGATCATATAATATCAGTCTTTCTCTGACTTATTTCATTTAGCATGATGCCTTCAAATGCTCTGAGAAACTTTAACACCTTCTGCATACTTATTTTTTGAGTGAGTGAAGAAGGGTATTTGACTGAAAATTGCAAAATTAATACTTCTTTAACACATTGCTGACTCACTATTATACACTACTCTATCTCAGGATAGAGATTTTGGATGATTTGACCTATGAACTAAAAGCACCATTTACAGAAATTTGAGCAATGTGAACTATTGCCAACCATCATAAGCACTATTTACTGAGTACCTAGCATGGACCAAGTCCTGAGATAGGTCTCATATACACTATTTCATTAAACCTTCCAATTAATCCGCTGGGTGGTATAACTTCACTTTTCAAGTGAGATAATTCAGATTTGGAAAGGTTAAGTAACTAGTAAGAAGAAAAACCAGAATTTTAATCCACTTCATCTGACAAATTTTGGGGTATATCCAAAACAGTATCCTGATAAATGAGTAACTTTTATTTTTAAATCCTTCAAGTCATAGTTTAGTTGTTTAATTCTCTATTACACTTTCTCTTATCTCTCTCAATTAGACCTGATCACATCTCCTCTAAACTTCAGTAGAAATTTAAAGTACTTTATCTGTGCTCTGGGACTGAACTTATCATTTTCTACTTCCTACTATGGTTACTTATTTATAGACCACATCTGGGGTGCCTGGGTGGCTCAGTCGGTTGAGCGTCCGACTTCAGCTCAGGTCATGATCTCATGGTTCATGGGTTCAAGCTCCGTGTCAGACTCTGTGCTGACAGCTAGCTCAGAGCCTGGAGCTTGCTTTGGATTATGTGTCTCCCTCTCTTCTGACCCTCCCTTGCTCACAGTGTCTCTCTCTCTCTCAGAAATAAATTTAAAATAGCATAAAAAATATATATATATATAGACCACATCTCCCTTACTGAAATGTAAATTTCTTATAACTGTGGGTTCAAGTGAGCTTAGCAAAGTACCTACAACATGTTAGGTACTCAATAAATATTTGCTAATCTAATTCATTTTGAAGTGAATGATGCTATAATTGTTCCTCTAAAAAGATCATACTCTGAAAATAAAACAAAAAATATCATACTCTGTTTCAGATGTGGTAAAACAACTCTGCATATGTAAAACATCTCCAGAGGGCACTACTTTCTAAAAAAAAAAAAATTTAAGTTTATATATTTATTTGGAATGAGAGAGAAGGGGAGGGGCAGAGAGAGAGGAAGAAAGAAACACAGTAGGCTCTGCACTTCCAGTGATGCATGCAGGGCTTGAATCCATGAACTGTGAGATCATGACCTGAGCCAAAATCCAGTCATATGCTGAACCGAATGAGGCACCCAGGTGTCCCTAGAGGACAGCACTTAATCAAGAGAACTAAATTCATAATTCAAAATTACAATCACTCTTACAGTCATTCGTTTAAAAACAATTAGTAACACAGGGTACCTGGTTGGCTCAGTTGGTTAAATGCCTGACTCCTGTTTTCAGGTCAGGTCACAATCTCATGGTTCATGGGATGTAGCCCCAATTGGGCTCTGCACTAACAGCATAGAACTTGCTTGGGATTCTCTCTCTCCCTCTCTCTCTGCCCCTCCCCTGCAAGCTCATGGTCTCTCTCTGTTAAAATAAACAAACATTAATAAAACAAAACAAAATAAAAATAATTAGTAACAATTTACCTTCCAATACTTCATCCTTTCCTTCTTTATCAGTGGAGTCTTGTACAAGATAATGATGGGTGACTGAGAACTTGAAATCAGCAAAGGAAATTTCATCTGATTTCTCTTCCCATGTGCCAGAAGTAAATACACCCTGTATTTAACAATAAAAAAACACCCATTTTTAAAAAGAAAATCCCTTGGAATATCAACCACCAAGTGACAAACAAAATTAAAATTTTCAAATAATTTTTGTGATATAAACATGTAAGATCATAAATATACAATAAATCCCATGCCTCTAACATACAAAAAAAATCCTACCATTAGAAGAATGTGAATTACTTCTAGCTTAAAATGATTAAATTTTATAAATTTTAAAATTTAGAAAAAATACAAGGCAATAAAATATACTTTTCTTCTAAAAATCTCAAATCCAATATCATTATATAGTGTGCCACATTACTGGACATCAGAAATAGCTTAATAAAAAAGCAGTTTGTAGGCTAAATTTAAGTGATACAACATATAATATATAACATATGCATTTATTTGCTTAACATAGTTTTGCAAGCATCTTTATCAAGCTTTGGCATTCAAATATTTTCATTTCAATCACAACTCCTTGACTGGAAAACATTTTAATTAAAAGTCCCAAGGAGTTCCCTCACTTATACAACATAATCATACAACAGGATTTTTTCCATGGGCCCCAAAGCTCCCATAGATATTCTTTCCACTGGAGAGGTAGGTATACAGTCATTACAGCATAGCACCACTATGAGGCAGAAAATGTCAACCCAGCAACTTGCCAAACACAGGCAGTCGCAAACTATATATAAAATATGTAAGGAATGATTTTGTTCATTATTGAGTTTTCACAAACATACCTTATGTATAATGTTCAAATGTTCTATATTTGTTGCTGGCAAAATATTCATAATTCTGAACTGAGTTAAATCATATTTCAAATGTCCCAAGGCACATTTAAATAAACAGCAATCTTTTTATATTAAGAGAAAAACCACTTGTATGATGCATATAAAAAACTGTGATTTTTATGTTAAGTTTTTTCTAAAGTGTGGTTAACCTGTATTAAATTAAGACATATATGGCCCATGCCAAAATTCTCAAACTGTAGTAAGCATTATAATGTATACATAAGAACATGGTGTACTGTGAGGAATGCCCACTATAAAGCAGTTAAGGCTAAAAGTACAGACAAGGAAGAAGCCCAGAAAATGAGAGGTAAGCCTACTATTTGCTAAGCTTAAATATTCTGTTTAAATGATATAAAGAAATATTATCTGACCCTATTCTGGATTCTGGGTACCACTGGCAACCTTACTAACAGCTATCTCAAGGAGGATTTGGTTGTATTCAATAAAGAGGAGGTATCTAGGTTCTGCCTACCAAATAAATGTTCTAAGATGATTAATTCAACTGAAAAACAACATTCTAATCTGCCTCCTTCATTTCTTTTTAAAAAAATTTTTAATGTTTTATTTATTTCTGAGAGAGAGGGAGAGAGAGGGAGAGAGAGAGAGAGGAAGAGAGAGAGGGAGGGAGAGAGAGAGGGAGGGAGAGGGAGAGGGAGAGGGAGAGAGAGAGAACATGAGCAGGGAAGGGTCATAGAGAGAGGAAGATACAGAATCTGAAGCAGGCTTCAGGCTCTGAGCTAGCTGTCAGCACAGAGCCTGACATGGTCCTTGAACCCACAAACAGTGATATCATGACCTAAGCCTATGTCCAACGCTTAACCACCTGAGCTTAACGCCCCTATGATACAGTTCTTTAACAACAAACTTCAGTATGGTGTATATTTATGATTACACTCAGAAATGACAACTCTAGTCCAAAATTAATCTAGTGATTCATTAAAAATAACCTCCGAAGTCCCCAATCAGACAATAAAAAGAAATAAGTTTATAGACAGCTGTGTGTATTCACAATGCCGTGATATGTACCTAGAATAATCAAAGCAACCTACAAACTACTAAAACTAACTGATGAGTTTATAAAGTTATGGAATTCAAAATCAATAAAACAAAAACCGTCTCTATTTTTTTAGGTAGGCTCCATACTTGGCATGGAGCCCAACACAGACCCTGAAACTCATTACTCTGAGATCAAGACCTGAGCTGAGATCAAGGGTTGGCCACTTAACCAACTGAGCCACTCAGGCACCCCAAAAACGATCTGTATTTTTTTTTAAGTGTATTTATTTATTTTGAGAGAGAGAGCAGGGAAGAGGCAGAGAGGGAGTGGGGGAGAGAATTCCAAGCAGGCTCTGGGCTGTCAGTGCAGAGCCTGACGTGGGGCTCGATCCCATTAACTATGAGATCCACAACCTGAGGCCAAATCAAAAGCCAGATCCTTAACAGACTAAAACTGTATTTTTATATACATGCAACAAACATTTGGAAGATGAATCTTTTTAAAAATACCACTCTCACAACATCAAAAATAAATCAATTATCTAGGAATAATGAAATATCTTTCACTTAATGAAAAACAGCAAAAACTCTACCTAAGAATGCTTCAAAACATTGATAAGAGAGATTAAAGACCTAACTGGAGCTAAATGTACATGGATTAGAAGACGCCAACAGCAGTAAGACGTCATTGTCCTCAAACAGATCTATATATTCAATATAACCCTAATCAAAATCCCAGGAGTTATTTTGTAGAAATTGACAAGTTGATTCTAAAAGTAATATGAAATCCAAAGGATCTAAAATACCTAAAATAGGGGCGCCTGGGTGGCTTAGTCAATTAAGCGTCCGACTTTCACTTAGGTCATGATCTCGCGGTTCGTGGGTTCGAGCCCTGCGTCGGGCTCTGTGCTGACTGCCAGCTCAGAGCCTGGAGCCTGTTTCAGAGTCTGTATCTCCCTCTCTCTCTGACCCTCCCCTGCTCACGCTGTCTCTCTCTCTCTCCTAGAAATAAATAAAACATTTAAAAAAAATAAAATCTCTTTAAAAAATAGATAAATAAATAAAATAAAATACCTAAAATAATTTTGATAAAAAATATACCACCTGATTTTAAGATTTACTTTGCTATAGTAATTAAGATGGTATAGTACTAGCATGAAGACAAACAGATCAATAAAACCTAATAGTCCAAAAATACATTCACACTTATACTTCATTTTACAACAGAGGAACTACTGCAATTTAGTAGGGAAAGATTGGTCTTTTCAACAAATGGCCCTGGAGTAATAAGATATCCTCATGGAGAAAAGCAGAACTATCTTTACAACATTGAGATAGGCAAAGATTCCTTTGACAAGACACAAAAGGCATTAACAATAAAATTAAAAATTAAGAAAATGAGGAGCATCCAAATATACAAAATAGTTAATAACAAACGTAAAGGAACTAATCATTAATAATACAGTAATGGGGGGGACTTTAAAACTCCAGTGACATTAATGGACAGATCATCTAAACAGAGATCAACAAGGAAACAATCGCATTGAATGACAATGGACCAGATGGATTTAACTGATACATTCAGGACATTCTATCCTAAAACAGCAGAATATACCTTCTTTTTAAGTGCACATGGAATATCCTCCAGAACTGATCAAATATTAGGCCACAAAACAAGTCTCAACAAATTCAAAAAGACTGAAGTCATACCATGCGTCTTTTCTGACAACACTAGGAAACCAGGAGTGAACCAGAAGAAAAAAAACAACTGGAAAGACCACAAATACATGGAGGATAAATAACTTGCTACTAAACAATGGATGAGTCAACCAGGAAATAAAAGAAGAAATAAAAAACTACATGGAAAAGGGGAAAAGGAAAACACAATGGTTCAAAACCTTTGGGACATACCTAAAGATGTTCTAAAAGGGAAGTTTATAGTAACATGTTTACCTCAAGAAGCAAGAAAAATCTCAAATAAAGAATGAAATCTGGCCATCTGCAGCAACGTGGATGAAACTGGAAGCTATCATGCTAAGTGCAATAAGTCAGTCAGAGAAAGACAGACAGCACGTTTTCACTCATACGTGGATCTTGAAAAACTTAACAGAAGACCATGAGGAAAGGGATGGGGAAAAAAGAAAGTTACAGAGAGGAGGTATGTAAACCATAAGAGACTCTTAATTCTGAGAACAAACTGAGTGTTGATGGCGGGGCAGGGGAGAGGGGAAAGTGGGTGATGTGGAGGGCACTCATTCGATGAGCACTGGGTGTTGTATGGAAACCAATTTGACAGTAAATTATATTTAAAAAAAGAAAAATCTCACATAAACAACCTAACCTTACACAAAAAGGAGGTTTTATAAGAAGAATAAACAAAACCTAAAACCAGCAGAGGGAAGGAAATAATAAAGTTTAGAGCAAAAATAAATGAAATAGAAACATAACAAAAAAACCCACATTAGAACAGATCAGTGAAACCAGGAACTCGTTCTGTGAAACAAATCATTCAGACTGATAAACCTCTAGCCAGACTTATCAAGAAAAAAAGAGAAAGGATTCAAATAAATAGGCCCAAATGAGAGAGGAGAAATAAAAACAAACAACATGGAAATACAAACAATTTTAAGCGAATATTTTGAAAAACTATTTGCCAACAAAATGGACAACCCAGAAGAAATGGGTAAATTCCTAGAAACATATAAACTACCAAAACTAATAAAGGAAGTAATAGAAAATCTACAGACCAATAAGCAGCAAAGAAATTGAATCTGTAATAAAAAAACTCCCAACAAACAAGTCCTGCACTAGATGGCTTCACAGGCAAATTCTACCAAACATTTAATGAAGAATTAATGCCTGTTCTTCTCAAACTACTTCAAAACATAGAAAAGGAGGGGCGTCTGGGTAGCTCTGTTGGTTAAGCGTCCAGCTCTGGCTCAGGTCATGATCTCAGAGCTCATGGGTTCGACTCCCGTGTAGGGCTCTGTGCTGACAGCTCAGACCCTGGAGCCTGGTTTGGATTCTGTGTCTCTCTTTCTCTGCCCCTCTCCTGCTCGCCCTGTGTCTGTCTGTCTCTGTCTCTGTCTCTCTCTCTCTCTCTCAAAAATAAGTAAACATTTTAAAAAGTGTTTTTTAAATACAGAAAAGGAAGAAAAACTTCTAAATTCAATTTATCAAGCCAGCATTATCCTGATACCAAACCCAGATAAAGACATCACAAAAAAAAGGCAACTACATGGCAATATCCCTGAAGAACACTGATGCAAAATCCTCATTAAAAAAATACTAGCAAACTGAATCCAACAGTACATTAAAAAAATCATTCAACACAACACAGTGAGATTTATCCCCAGAATGCCAGAGTGGTTCAATATTAGCAAATCAATCAATATGATACATCATATAAATAAGGGAAAGGGTAAGTACCAGGGGCACTTAGGTGGCTCTGTGGGTTAAGCGTGTGACTTTGGCTCAGGTCATGATCTCTCAGTCTGTGAGTTCGAGCCCCACATGACGCTCTGTGCTGACAGTTCAGATCCTGGATGGAGTCTGCTTTGGATTCTGTGTCTCCCTCTCACTCTGCCCCTTCCCTGATTGTGTTCTCTCAATTTCTCTCTCAATAAAGAAACATTTAAAAAAATTGTTTATTCATTTAACAAACAAAAAACTGTTTCTTCTACTGCCAAATTCAACACATTATTGAAAAGGACAAAAATATAGTAAAGCATTAAAAAACAGTGAATTTTTTCCATTTCTTTTTTTGAGGAAGATAGAACTATGGTTCTCAACCTAATTAGACTTTATAATCACTGAAGAGGCCTAAAAAATATACTGATAACTAGGCTCCACAATAGACCAATTAAATCAGAATCTCTGAGGTTGTAGTCTAAACACTAGAATTTTTCAAAAATCCTTCCCGTGATTCTAATGCGAATCCAACATAGAAAAACACTTGGTATAGAGCTTTCATCCACTGGTATAAGAAATCCTTTTGACCATATACAATATTAAAATACAAGCATTAATATATCATCTGAGCTGGGACAACTGGATATCCACATGCAAAAAATGAAACTGGATCCTTTCCTTAAACTAGACATGAAAAGTCAGTCAAAATGGATGACAGATCTAAATACAAGAGTAAAAACTAAAGACACCAACAAGAAAGTGAAAAGAAAACTCACAACAATACATGCTACAACATAAAGAACAGGAAAAAAACTGTGGCAAATTAGATATCTCATATATGATTTGTATCCAAAATGTATAAGCAACACTTACATTGAATAAGACAGATAATCCCACTTCAAAAATGGGGAAAGGATCTGAATAGACATTTCCCTAAAGAAGATATACAAATAGCCAATAAGAACATGAGAAGATGTTTCATATCAACAGCCATTAGGCAAACACAATCAAAATAACAATGATGTATCACTTCACATCCACTAGGATGTTGTATAATCAAAAAGATAACAAGGGTTAGTGAGGATGCAGAGAGATCAGGAAAAATACAAATGTAAAATGATGCAGCACAGTCAGGCAGTTCCTCAAAAGATTAAATATAAAGTTACCATGTAAACCAATAATTACACTCTTAGATATACGCCCAAAAGAAATGAAAACATTCATCCACACAAAAAAAGTATACATGAAGGTTCACAGAAGCATTACTCATAATAGCCAAGAAGTAGAAACAATGCATATGTCAATCAAGTGATAAATGGATAAATAAAATATGGTGAATCCGTAAAACAGAGTAATATATAGCAATAATAAAAAGAAATGAAGGACTAATAAATGTTACAATATGGACCAAACTTGAAAGCTTTATGCTAAGTGAAAAAAATCCAACTTACTAAAGGCTACATATTATATGATTTCATTTATACAAAATGTCCAAAATAGGCAAATCTAAAGAGACAGAAAGTTAGCTGTTGCCTAGGGATAGGAGAAAACAGTAAGTGACTGCTAAATGGTACAGGGTTTCTTTTGGGAGTGATCAATTGTCCTAAAATTAATTGTGGTAGGGCACCTGGGTGGCTCAGTCAGTTAAGCATCCGACTTCAGATCAGGTCATGATCTTACAATCCATGAGTTCGGGCCCCACTTTGGGCTCTGTGCTGACAGCTCAGATCATGGAGCCTGTTTCAGATTCTGTGTGTCCCTTTCTCTCCACCCTTCCACCACTAGATCTCTGTCTCTTCCTTTCTCTCAAAAATAAGCAAACATTAAAATACATACATACATACATAAAAAGAAGATTAAAAAGCTCAATGAACATTTCATCCATTTCTGGAATAAGACAAACCAACTATTTCTCTACCCACAAGCAACTCTAAAACCATATGCTTTTGTAGTAGTTTTCCTAAAACAAAACAAATATGCTATTATGCTGGCAAAGTAGCATGCAAATAAACAGCTAGTACAGTAGTTGCCCCTACCGCCAGTTTCACTTTCAACTGTTTCAGACAACCACAGTTGACCTCGGTCCAGAAGCAGATGATCCTCCTTCTGACATATGATAAGAAAATCAATAGTAGACTAACACTACATCACAATGACTATCATTCACCTCACTTCATTTCATCATGTAGGCATTTTATCTCATATCATCACAAGGAGAAAACGATGAGTAAGCACAGTACGATAAGATATTTTGAGAGAAACATTTACATAAATTTAATTATAATATATTGTTTTAATTATTTTATTATCAGTTATTGTTGTTAATCTCTTACTCTATCTAATTCATTAAGTGAACTATCATATGTATGTACATTCAGGAAAAAATATATATAGCAATTAGTACTATCTGTGGTGTCAGGCATCTGCAGGGTTTGGGGAACATATCCCTCAAAGACAACGGGTAACTACTATACAACTCAATTCCAACAGATAACTGATGATTCCAAACAAAAACTCTAAAAGACAGCAAAACTGTTAAAGAACATATTTAGGGGCACCTGGGTGGCTTAGTCGGCTAAGGGTCCGACTTTCGCTTAGGTCATGATCTCACGGTTCGTGGGTTCGAGCCCTGCATTGGGCTCTGTGCTAACTGCCAGCTCAGAGCCTGGAGCCTATTTCAGAGTCTGTGTCTCCCTCTCTCTCTGACCCTCCCCTGCTCATGCTGTCTCTCTCTCTCTCTCTCTCTCTCTCCTAGGAAAAAAAAAAGAAAAAAAAAAAAAGCTGGTTGGCTAGAACCCCTTTAAAAAATAAAAAAATAAAAAAAATAAAAAGCTGACACTGCAGTTTCTACATGTTTTGTATGTGATATGGTTTATAATAGTAATGAATATTTCATGGCAGTGAATGACTGTTTCCAGTTCAGTGTATTTATTACACATTCATGGATATTGGCCATGACAAGATGAGATTAATAAAAAAAACTACATCTGATCACACACTCACACACACAAACCCAAAAAACAGTCATCTATATACCTTTCACTCTTCACAGGTAGCCTGGGTGGCCCTCAGCCTGGATCAGGATCATCCCACTAAAAAGCACAGAAGGAGAGGGGCATGATATTAAGGCTCAGTCTAGAAGCGCTTCAGCATGGAACTTTGAATTTACTTCCAGAGGGTTGTTAAAAACCCTAACAAGTGAAATTCGGAAACAAAGGGGAACTTGAGATCAGTTCCTCTTAAATCAATAAAAAGCCACAATTCATCCAGGGAACATTCAACTAGCTAAAAGCACTAACAGAAAGAGATCCTAGGAAAAGAGGATGCAGCTAACTACAAGTTAAGGGGAAAAAAAGTAGATTTAAGTAGACATAAGATACAATGGTGGAAACCAAAAACTTTAGAGGCAACAAGTACTCCTGAGGGCCACCTCAGGCATTCAGCTCTAACATGAGTTTGGGCCTACCTCCACAGCCAGATCTTACACTCTTCTGAGTCAGCACTGCTTACAATTTGAGCCCAAGCACTTTATCTCTTGATCTGACCTCTTCATGTGTAGAGAGAACCTTCTCATTTGTTCATACAGTATTTGTTTAAACAATGGCATAGGTCCTATACCAAATTAAAGTTCAAAATGAAATGCATGATATACACTGAAAATTTTACTTAACGCACTGAAAGAATAATGTGCTATAACTCAATGGCAAGCAAAAAATCTTTTTAAGATATACAAAAGAAAATGTGATCTAGGAAATAATAGAACTGAAAATGTCTAAAGATACCTCTAATCTATCTCAGATTAAAGCTGAGCTTTTTCAGCCAGGTTTTATCCTTTATTTCTCTCCAGCTGGATGCTAAATTTTTAACTTCTAAGAGCTCAAAGGAAACAATGAATCAATTTTATAGCATAAAAGTGTTAAGTAATTCCATGTGTTTCTATTCTACTCTGCTTAAGCAAATAGCATTTTAAAGCCTCTGGTGAATACTTCTGAAAAGCAGCAGCAACAGCAGACTGAGATGGAACAATGTCACAGTAGAACTAAATTTCCAGGGGTGCCTGGGTGGCTCAGTGAACTAAGTTTTAGAGTCTGCTCAGGTCATGATCTCAGTGCATGATCCCGTGCACTCCATTCTGTGCACAACTCAGGGTTGCAGAATGATGGAGATTTACTGAACTCAGGCAACAGAGGACTAACTTCAAAGATGACAGAGTGCCGGGAGCCACACCGGCCTCTCCGGATGGCAGTCACAGCAAGGAAATGCCAGTGTTTGCACAGCTCCTGCCATGAGAAACGAAAACTGGTATCTCTTTCTGCTACTACTGGCTCATGTTGGGAATGAGCCTGCTGGTATTGACCAGGCCTCACAATATTCCATACCAGACCCATATTCTGAACACAGATACCTCATAAGGAAAAGCATATTCCTGCCTTTACAAAAGAGGCTTTAGATGAAAGCTCTGTGGGTGATTGTCAAAAGATTCTTCCTATGGGCCTTGCAGACCCAAGACTTAGATAATTAAGGGGGTTAAGAACACAAGAGTTACAATTGAGCCTGGCCCCAAGACAAAGAGCCTATTTTGGGGTTAAGGGCAGAATATAGTTATTACATATATCTTTGCTAATTGGTGAAGCATGGCAGTCTCTTCCTCAAGGCCTACATTCCACAAACACCCTCCCTTACACTGGCAGCTGGAATGAGCATAGATAAGAGTAGCTAAAACATAAACCCAGGTGCAAAGACTGACACATTTAGGGCCCCCATGATAGTTTCCACAAACAAACCAATTCAGAAACATTCATCCTCTTGAGAGCCAGACAGAATGACTCCTAGCTTATCTATATACAATTTAACTTATATGTTATCCTGTTTTTCACTAAGAACATTCTGTTATTCTGCAATTGATATCACAAAAGGCCTCCCATTGTAAAAAATTCTTTTCTCTGACTTCATGTTGTTGCTGAACTTTTAAATAAAGACACCAAAACCGACAGCACAGAGATGCCTGCCTGGTGATCCGAAAGAATCTCGGGGCTCTCTCACTCTCTCTCTCATTGACACCGTCCATCCTTCAGGGACCCCTGGACCTGTCAGAGCCGGCCTCCGACAACAGAGAAGTCCTAAAGTTAAGACATACACTCTGGTGGGGAAGAAGCCAGCAAGGGGTAAGCTCTGAAATTTGTATATTAGCTCTACTCCCCAATTTTGGCTATCTGCTAAACCAGATATGAACAATGGAGACTCCACAGTACAGTGACCAAGAAAAGATTTTTAGCTGCTGTCACCACTGAAAAGAGAGTGGAATTTTAGTGTAGTCAAATGAATTGTTTGCTGAAACAAAACAACAAACAAACTACTCTTTAGAGGAATACAACAGAATCTAGTCTCTACATTTCATTCAAAATAACAAGCATAACATTAAGAAATTGCTGGATATGCACTCACAAGACAAATTTAAAAACAGGAAAATGTGATCTATACCCAAGAGAATACAGTCAAGAGAAACCAACCCCAAGAAGGCCTAGATGTTGCAATTGGTTTTATACTAGCTATAATAAATATGCTCCAGTTCTAAAGGAAAATATTTTCAAATTTGGAGATAAGGAACCTTCAGAGAACTGGAAATTTTGGAAAGAAACAAACAGAAATTCTAGACCTAAAAAGTACAATAGTTAAATTGAAAAATACATCAAATGGGCTTAACAACAAATCAGAGACAGCAGAAGAAAGAGTAAATGAACTCAAAGAGAAACCAAGAGAAATCATCTATGAGAGAAAAATAAAATGATGACAGAACCCCTGAGACCTGTGGAACAATATTAAGAGTTAAAATACAAGTCTAACTTAAGGCACATAAAAAGAGTAGAGAATGTGGCAGAAAAGTTTTTGAAGAAATAATGGCCAGAACTTCCCTACTTTGGTGAAAAACAAAAAGTTTCAAATCCAATATTAACAAACCTAAGCAAGAAAAATGCAAAGAAAATACACCTAAGCACATAATAGTTAAATGGCTTAAAGTGGAAAACTAGAGAAAAAAGCTTGAAACCAACCAGTGAGAAAAATGCCAAAATAGAAAAAATATGAATGACACCTAACTTCTAATCAGAACTATTGAGAGAAGAAAATAGAACTACATCTTTTATTTTTTAATCTTTTATTTATTTTTGAGGGAGAGACAGAGCACAAACAGGGGAGGGACAGAGAGAGAAACACACACAGAATCTGAAGCAGGCTCCAGGCTCTGAGCTGTCAGCAAAGAACTCAGAGCAGGGCTCGAACTTGTGAATCAGGAGATCACCTGAGGCAGAGTCAGGTGCTCAACTGACTGAGTCACCCAGGCACTACAAAACTACATCTTTAAAGAACTGAAATGAATGAATGAATGGATGATAAATAAAGGACAAGCCAGAATTCTTCAGCAAAACTATCCTTCAGAAACAATGTAAGATAAAGAGATCTTCATATAAACAAAACAGAATTTTAGAACCAAGAGTGTGGCAATTCTTCAAAGAATTTAAAAAATTATCATATGATCCATCAATTCCACCTCTGGGTACCTACCCAAAAGAAATGAGAGACTTTAAGAGATATTTGTGCAGCCACATTTATGGCTGCATTATTCATAACTTAATTCAAAATAGCTAAAAAAAAAAAAGTAGATACATTATTTATATTATTCATAATAACCAAAAAGTAGAAACAACTCATTCAAGATGAATGAGTAAATTAACAAAATGTGGTATATACATACAATGGAATATGTTTCAGTCTTCAAAAGAAAACTGTGACACATTCTACAACATGGATGAACCTTGAAGACATTATGCTAAATGAAACAAGCCAGACACAGAAGGACAAATACTGTATGATCCCACTTATATGCAATACCTAGAGTACTCAAATTCACAGAAACAGAAATAGGATAGTGGTTGTCAGGGGCTTAGAGGAGGCAAGAGGAAGTTACTGTTTAATGAGAATGAAGTTTATAGTCTGTTGGTGATGAAAACTTTAACAATGTCAAAGTACTTAATGCCACTGAGTTTTATACCTAATGGTAAATCCTATATATATTTTACCACAATAAAAAGATTTTTATTTTAGTTATTTTATTTTTTTGTTTATTTTTGAGACAGAGAGAGACAGAGCGTGAGCGGGGGGGGGGGGGGGGGGGGGGG